>NW_028164669.1:0-11182 GCF_964263955.1 Coregonus lavaretus
AAGCCTTCAGCTAACACGCAACATAACATCAGACACAAGTCTTCAGAAGATTTCTCAACACTTCACCTCAGGTGTGTGGAGATGGTGGAGCACATACTGTAACTTGAGAAGAAAGTACTGTCTGCCCCAATGGAGGCTGGGGGAGGGAGATATCTGAGGACAGGCTCAAAAGTGACAACAGCCTTCACTGATCAGCACACTGTTAGGAATAACACTGAAGTCCATAATGTTACTGGATGCTGCGTATTTACTGACAGATGTATGTCATCATTGAAAATCCAGGTCTTTAGGTCACAGGGGTGACCCAGCCAAGTTGGGAGTAGGGTGAAGTTGCCCCTAGATGCTGATCTGGGGTCAGTTTTGCATGTTCCCCATTAATGGTTAAGGTTAGAATTGAGGGAAGGAAAGCTGATCCTATCCGGCAAGTTGCAGTTTACCATTGCCCTCAATGGAGGACAGTGCCCCCAAACAGTGCCCCCATCACACGTTAATGTGACGGAAATCTGGTGCGGATGGGAAGCGGATTGCCCCTCACCAGACTGCTTAATTACCCCATAGGGATAAGTAGGGATAATCCCAGATGTGTGTGTGTGCACCATCACTGTCACTGGCGGTGCTCAACCATCCCACATAGAACGCTACAGCTCAGGGATGCCATTCTCCACCGAGCACCAGAGAGTTTGACAGCTGTCATGGGGCGCATCAGTAGCCACCCACCCTGAATGTGATGTGACTCCCTTCTGACACCCTCGTAACGCTCTTCATTTACTCCTCCCTCATCCCTCCTCCATCGCTCCCTCGCTCCGTCATGATAACACTGAGCGACAGCGCCAACCACACAAGTTGGGGAAAGTTTTGGAGGCAAAAAAAAGAACACTCATCCACATTTAGCGAGGCTGTGGGGGCTGAGGAGGAGTGTCATTAAAGAATGTAATAAACAGAACTGGAGTGACAGGAGAGAGGAGAAGAGGATGGGAGGAGAAAGAGAGGAGGAGGGGTGGAGGGGCGACGGGGGAGAGAACGGTGTCAAGAGGACATGTATAAAGTCCGAGCTTATTACAATAGCTCAAGGCCCCCGGAATACATGGTATTGGTGGATTATTAATGCAGAGAAGAAGAGGAGGAGGCGGGGAAGAGAGGAGGGGAGGAATAAAACAACAATAACAACACTAACAGTGCTGGTGGTGGAGCAGGCTGGAGAGAGAGAGAGAGAGAGGGCCGCCAGGGGATTTAAACACCAGCAGTTGTGAATGAGGGCAGTGTGACATCCACTCATATCCCACACACCCTCCCCCTCTACACACAAACACACACACTGTGTACACTCTCACACACACATACATACACACAGAAACATACCAGATGGGCTTTTAGGGATTAAGGCGAGGTTTCTCCATCCTCTCTGAGCCTCACACAGACTAGCAGAGTCTACCAGAGCAGCTCTTCAGGCTAAAGTGAGCACTGAGTATGTGAAAGCTGGAGAAAAGCTTTTTTTAGGCCGGTGACTCCAAAAAATAATGACTCTGTAATGTCCCCATAATTCCCCACTTGGGTTTACAACCATTGTGTGTCAAGGATCAAGGTTTTACTCCGGCACAACATGCAGTCTGGATTTGTGACTGCAAAAACTGAGAGAGGGAGGCAGTAAGCATACTGTAGCTACCTGTAACCCCCTGGGATTATGAAGATAATTATATCTGTATTGGTTGAGTTGTTCAGCTGTTGGTTCTATTGTATAGCTGATATTCGAAGAGGTGTCTTTGTGTTGGGTATTGGCAGGATTGAGAGAATGAATGAGTATAATATTATGGAAATATTAGGGAATATTATGAATAAAAGAAAAACACATTACCTATTGAAGAGTCACAGGAGAAGCAGGGACAGTGACAACAGCACATAGGGACAGAAAATAAAAGCACAGGTTAGCGTTCTCATTCTCCAAAGTCATATGCATTTTAATATGTAGCTCAGTTGGTAGAGCATGGCGTTTGCAACGCCAGGGTTGTGGGGCCAGTATGAAAAATAAATAATGTATGCACTCACTAACTGTAAGTCGCTCTGGATAAGAGCGTCTGCTAAATGACTAAAAATGTAAAATGTAAAAAATGTAAATACATGGATTTAGTATTGATTTTCTAGAAAAATTTGTTTCTGCTCCAATAAATATGTATTAGTTCCCTTCTAACATCCTACCGAACCGCTAGAAGTGGTTGGCTGGATCTAATGACATGTGTACACCTGACTACTACTCTCACTGAAAGAGGCCACTATCCTTTCATAGTACACATGACTGCTCTGTATGGGGCCTTGTTGTGGCACAGAGGGTGGTGAAACGGTTTGAACCAATTCTCCCCAAACCCTGGAGGCAACAGCCTTATCAAAACCCATGAACTGCACTGAAACACACACATGTGGATGGTTCATTTGTTACACTGAAACATACTGATAAAACACACTGATGTGGATGGTTAATTTGTTGCGCTGAAACATACTGATAAAACACACTGATGTGGATGGTTAATGTGTTGCACTGAAACATACTGATAAAACACACTGATGTGGATGGTTAATTTGTTGCGCTGAAACATACTGATAAAACACACTGATGTGGATGGTTAATGTGTTGCACTGAAACATACTGATAAAACACACTGATGTGGATGGTTAATTTGTTGCGCTGAAACATACTGATAAAACACACTGATGTGGATGGTTAATGTGTTGCACTGAAACATACTGATAAAACACACTGATGTGGATGGTTAATGTGTTGCACTGAAACATACTGATAAAACACACTGATGTGGATGGTTAATGTGTTGCACTGAAACATACTGATAAAACACACTGATGTGGATGGTTAATGTGTTGCACTGAAACATACTGATAAAACACACTGATGTGGATGGTTCATGTGTTGCACTGAAACATACTGATAAAACACACTGATGTGGATGGTTAATGTGTTGCACTGAAACATACTGATAAAACACACTGATGTGGATGGTTAATGTGTTGCACTGAAACATACTGATAAAACACACTGATGTGGATGGTTAATGTGTTGCACTGAAACATACTGATAAAACACACTGATGTGGATGGTTCATGTGTTGCACTGAAACATACTGATAAAACACACTGATGTGGATGGTTAATGTGTTGCACTGAAACGCTGATGTGGATGGTTCATTTGTTGCACTGAAACATACTGATAAAACACACTGATGTGGATGGTTCATGTATTGCACTGAAACGCTGATGTGGATGGTTCATTTGTTGCACTGAAACATACTGATAAAACACACTGATGTGGATGGTTCATGTATTGCACTGAAACATGCTGATAAAACACACTGATGTGGATGGTTAATGTGTTGATGTGTTGTTCATTAACACAACATTGATTAGTCAGCACTAGAGTCAGGGCCTTGTTATTACTTAGCTGTCATGTGACCGATAGTGGTGTGGAATCATATCGACGTGGATTAATCAGAAAGCACAAGCTTGAATAGGCCAGGCGATTGGAAATAAAACTCTCACGCACTCATGTTTGTTGAAATTACGATAATGTGCCTTGCTTAGCGCATTGGTTCCATTCAGACCTAGGTTCAAATACTATTTGAAATTCTTTAAAATACTTTAGCTAGGCTTGATTGAGCTTGCCTGATGCAATGGAACCAATAGAACAGTGGCAAAACTGCAAACCCTGCCCATCTGACAGGCTACAGCAAACGCTTAAAGTATTTGAAAGATTTCAAATAGTATTTGAACCCAGGTCTGGTTCCATTTGACCCAGAGTTTCTGTTTATGGTAAAGCCCAGAGACTTAATAGGACACCAGGCAAATACGAGAGAGACAACCCAAAGTGTTTGTAGTGTCAACACTGACCGGCACAGCATATGGTCAATACCAAAGCCTGAGCAAATGTTTTATTTATTCTGTTTCATACATGGGTTTTCTGTATGTGCCTGCAATAGAGCATAGACAAAAACACACACACACACAAATATATCAAATCAAATCAAATTTGATTTGTCACAACACACACAAACACAAACACATAACCCACACCACCCCTCCCACACACACACAGAACCCCGCCACATGAAACACACATACAGAACCCCCCCCCCCCCCCACATACATCACACATATGCAGACTAAATTCTCCGCCATGGCCTCTCCTTTGGGCTGTTGATGTTTGTCTGCACTCTGATGAAACAGAGGCCTGAAGACCATGATGAGAGATGAGCACGCCTGACCGGCACCTCCATTCTACCCCATTGCCTCTCCTCAGTTAGTGGAAAAGTCAGACCTCTGTGGGGGGTCTTTTAGTGCCACATCACAGGGCCCAATCAGGGCCAGGCTGGGCCACAGGACCCCCTTAACCAAAACACACACACAGCCTCAATTGACTGGAGGAAAAGGCAGAAAGATAGGATTGACACATGATGGAGGAAGAGAGAGAGCGAGAGAGTGAGAGAGAGTCAAAGAGACACACAGACAGACAGACACTCTCACACACACACACTCAGACAACCAGCCAGTCAGCCACTGTAACTGACTAGCTACCCTCTGTGGTTTGGCAGATCATACCAGCTAGTTACATCATGGAGATTCTCCCACCGCTCAGAGCAGATTGAAATGTGATGGACATAATAGGACCAAGAGGCACTGATCAGAATGTTTAAAAGCAATGGAACAACTGAACACAGATTAAGGACATGCCTGGGCTTGTACGCATTAGTAGAATCTATACCATTTCTCTGGCAGGTCCTTAATGGATCGAAAGCAGAAGGAACCCACTGAACCCACTGTGTGCTATCACAATTCTCCAACCCACTTTCCTGTGAAATGTATTTAAATCGGAAAGCCCTATTTGCTATTCAGAGGGGACTCTTAAATGCAAATATAATGACTAAGATGACAAGAGAGAGAGGGGGAGTGGGTACAATAAGCCAGCTCTCCCCTTGAATTGGCTTAATCTCATTTTGGCTCACTTTGTGGCAGAGTGTACACACACACAGACACACAAACACATTCAAACGCACACACACACACCAAAGCACTTAAACCAGCCCAAACACACAGCACAGTAGATTATTTACCTAAATGACTTCTACCAAGTACATACAGGACTGCTGCACCACTCATTTACTCCCTTAGCCGTAAACCCTCCATACCTCAATTACAAAGAGCTATTGAGGCAAGACAAAACATTAGCTAATGCATTGATAATAAAAACGTTGTGTCCTGATAAAGGATACGTGTAAAAGACTCCATACTTGAGAAAAATATATATTTTCATGTTGAGTGTTGAGTCTTTTCATGTTACGATGGTGTTTATCCGTTTGATGATCTCTGATGATAGCCTTTTGATAGAGGCTTGTGATGAAAGGCAATGGTAACGGAGATGAGGTTGTGATTTACATCAGGGGCTGGTTTTGTGCTTGTCAAGATGGATGCGTGAAGGTGGTGGTGAATGCCTGTCCAAATATGACTACAAGGTGTTTCGCTTTTGAAGAGTGGGAACTAGGAGAGAGAAAGGCAGATAAGGGTGCTGCCATTCAAGTTCTGGTGAATTCAATTTAAAATGTTCCATGCCTCAAGGCAATTAAACTAAAGTTACAGAGTTATATCTGAAAGAATAGATGCAAAAGTGGAAGAATTTCTTCTCATGTGTCCTTTCGCTAGAGTGTTTGAATAACACTGGTTGGAGAGCATTTGTGTGTTTGATAATCCTGTATCAAACACTACTTGGACTGGATGTAGTAGTGGACAGGTAAATTACTATATAAACTTCACATTCTGGAGTGCCCAGTCAGTCACACTAACAGTCCACTGTGTATGGAGAGGACAGTAGTGAATATGTCCCTCTGTCTTTCTTTCTGCTGAAACACCTACCCCAGCAGTAAGAGCATATTCCTCCAGCCAGCCATGACACAAGGTGACATCATGCCTTACAATGACATGTAATGGTCCTCTGTTCTCTGAGATTGGATGGTTACTGTAAGACCAGTCACCCAATAAGAAAAGCCTGTCCCACATCATTTCCCCAATGCCTCCCCTCTCTGAAACCTAGGTGACACAATCATGTGTGCACTTTCAGCAAATAGGAGCAGAAGATGGTCCCAACAAACCCAATACTGTCTGGGAGGGCACAGAGGAGATTGCTTCACGCTCTGTTTCTCCTACCTGATAGTGTGTGTGTGTGTGTGTGTCTATGTCTCAGTCTGTGTGTGTGCTCTCTCTCAGCTGTGTACTACAGGGAGCAGCAGGCTTTATTAAGTTTAGAGTGAGGGAAGCGTGAGAGGCATCACGCTCATCCACAGGCCTTTCATGTTTGCCAGTGACACTGTCACAGGTCCTGCCCTCCAGGCTTGCATCCTTGTCCTCACAGAGCCCACTGTGCGCTCCCAGCCAGAGCCGCAATCCCATCACACAAGACTACATGTACTCTATGGTAGAAGACAAACTGTACTGTACTCTATAGAGTAGCTTAACACAAGAACTACTGCTATACAAAAGGGCTGTAGCATTAGCCTAGTCCCAGATCAGTTTGTGCTGTATAGTCAACTCTTATCGTCGTTATCATTACAGGATAGTCAATTGTATTCTATACAGTAGCATGACTCAAGCACTACTGTACTCCTACGTCTGCTATAAGTGCTGTAGCACTAGCCTGGTCCCAGATCTGTTTGTGCTGTTTAGCCAACTCCTACGTTTTTTTTCACTACAGCACAAACCGATCTGGGATCAGGCTACACTACCACTGCCCCTCTCTGCCTATCACCCACATAAATAAGGCTGTGTATAGTCTGAAGCCGGGCGAAATCATGAGTTACTGACCACTTTTAACGAAGGCCTAATTGATCCAATAAACCCATGAAGGATTTAGATTAAATGAGAAAACAAAGGCCTAAAGCCCAATGCACCAGAGACTGAGCTACTTACCCTGCCTGCATCAATAACCTGGCTGAAGAAAGTCAAGGGACACTATGGGATTCAGATAAATGCATAGTTAAGGCCCATGCTTCTCAGTAGGAGTCCTGATCTAGGATTTGTTTTGCATTTTAGATTATAATGAATGGACGGGAGGGGGGGGGGGTGATCCTATTCTAAGACTATTTGTGAATCCAGGCCCATGCTACTACAGGTACCTATTATAGCAGACTTCAACAGACTCCAGCACTGAAGATGTTTAAAGATTCGTATAGGAAAGGACTTTGTGCAGCTAAAACAACAAGTTGACAAAAACAAAACAAACTATTTTTTAGCCCAGACAGACAGACAGACAGACAGACAGACAGACAGACAGACAGACAGACAGACAATTTAAGGCAATCAGACATTGTGGTCAGAGAAAAACAGTCAATTTCTTGAAGGTAATTAAATGAAAATGTCCATCCAAGAACAATACAACTCAGATTAAGTCTCTCTCTGTCAGCGCTGGAAACAAATCTGTTTTTCAGCCAGTACTTTACAACATGTTGCTAAAAACAATGGCGTCATCCTCATTTCATTCATTTCATTTAATTTGAGCGTGTTTGTAGGGCTTAACTCCACGACAAGCTGAAACAGTCCAAATCTGCCGCCATTAAGGATTTGTACATTGTTTCCACTGAGCTAAAAAGCCAAGGCATTGCCTAATAGAATGTACCGGTATGAAATGTGTGTCACCATCTGTATAAGAGAGAGGGGGTGGGGTGTGGGTGTGGGGTGTGACCCTTGCCCCCTCTATCCTCCATCCCACCCCTCTCGGGAGTGATATACCATGGGCAGAAGGACAGTCAAGACAGGAACGGGAGAGAAAGTTATCAATACGCCGGTCAATCCATCTACATCCACAGCCCAGCCATCCATGCCAGGCCCTGTCATCAGAGCTGAGTCCATTAAGCCAATACGGTCTCCATCAGCCAAATGGACTGCCAGCCACTATCAGGGTCAAGATGGTTTATTGAGGAAGATGGTGGCGGTGGATCATAGAAATGGAATGGCTAGAATAGACAAAGCCCCTCAGACCACGGCCATTTGTCAGTACGGTACACTCATGGGTACACTCAAAATATTATATTTCTATGGGGTGGAGGAGGGAGGGTGGTCGATCTGTGGATGTAAGATCTCTGATATGAAAATGAGAATTCCTAAGCAGCTGTGTATTATTTGGATGCCTCTGATAATGTGCCTCAGAGACATGGCTTGCTTAGTGGGGGTTATAGTGAAGGGTGGAACTCAAAGTTATAAAAACAGAGAGAGGCACACCAAAGGGTGATAGGGTGAAGGCTTTCTGGTGATAGTATGCCTGTATACTCCAACTAGCTCTCACAGTCTCATGTCAGAATTAGGCGTTCAACCATGTTTCTCAAATGTCAAATTCCGAAGTTGTTCCAAATGTCAAATTCAAAGTGTTTAAGGTTAACTTTAGCCATTAACGCTGAATTATTTAGGTTAGGGTTAAGTTTAGGCATTAACTCTGAATTCTTAAGGTTAGGCATTAACTCTGAATGGTTAAGGTAAGGATTAAGGTTTGGGATGGGCTTGAATTTGTTTTTCAAAACAAAAACTTTCTATCGCTGGATTCAAACGTTTTGAACCAGAGGCAGATGCTTATGCCCATCTGCCATCCCCTTCCACAACGCCCTAGCAAAACCTAAACCTCCTTGAAGGTAACAGCTCTCACTGTTGTCCCGCCATCCTCAGACATGGATGGACATTGAATACTGACTTGTAGCATGGGTGACCTGCCTGTTATACCCATAGTTAAAATCTAGCAATTAATTAAGTATGCTTCATGCAATCAGTGCCATGATAGTGATGGAGCTCCCTCAGATAATGTTCTTTCTTAAAAAGGTACAATCTGGGATCTTGGATATTAAATTTTCCTAGCCTCACCAATCAGCTGCATACTTACTTACTTTACTATCCATCAGCTATATACCAAAACAAACAGTGGGGCTACCGTTCTGCTGAGAAACAAATCCCAGATTGAAGCTTTAATGTGACAGTCAGGAGACTATCACTAACTCACCATGTGTGAGTAATGTAGGATCAGCTCACACCTCAGTCTGCACTCCATATCACAGTCAATCTGTTCAACACCCACCAACACACACACAGGCACACACACACACACACACACACACACACACACACACACACACACAAACACACACACACATACACACGCAGCTCCTCTGGCTGCTAAGAAAGTCCTGAGGAGAAGATGTCAGCTCTGTGACAGAAGCCCTGGCAGTGTGAAAAACAATATCTCCTAGCGAACATCATAAGAGCAATTAGAGGGTTAGGTGTGATACACATGTCATGTCAAAGATGACTGATGACATGTCAACCAGCAATAACAAACAGACACCTGCACTACACAGACAGACAGACAGACAGAAATACAGACAGACAGACAGAGACAGACAGTCAGAGATACAGACAAACAGAGACAGACAGACAGACAGACAGACAGACAGACAGACAGACAAACAGAGACAGACAGACAGACAGACAGACAGACAGAGATACAGACAAACAGAGAGACAGACAGACAGACAAACAGAGACAGACAGACAGACAGACAGACAGACAGACAGACAGACAGACACACTTAAAAGTCTTCAAAGGGATCCAATAACCCTCCCAGCCATACTACAGCCCAGACAGTACAAACTAACAGTATTGTAATGTAATATCCAATAGAAAAAAACAAGAAGAGACGATATCATTGAGACTGTAATGTAATGTGGTCCCTAATCAGCCGCGCAGCAGACACCATCCATCCTGCGACGTCTGGTCCTCTTCCTGTAGGCAGACTCCATTACCCACAAGCCCCGCCATGAGGCCCTGCAGACGTCAGGTGAACCCTCACACAACCCTAACGGAGGCATCAATTATGCAGTTAAGACTGCAGGCTGAATGAGATCTCTGTTCCTTCCTGTCCCTGAGCTAGTGGAGGATGAGTACAGTACCGCACGGTACAGCCCCAGGACTTGACTCAGGCAGTCAAAAACACTCTGACTCATGCATGGGAATCACATTACCAGCCTCGGCTCGCTGGTCTCCGATTCCACAGCAAACGGGATGACTCAAGAAGTCCTGACTTCTATCCCTGGGGCGTTAGTGGAGGATGGGGAGGGGGAAACCAAAGGCCCACATATACGCATATAAACAAACACACACAAACACAGGCACACACACACACATATACAGTACATTACACACACACTTACACACACACACAGTCTCTGTGGTCTGTTGCCTGTTCTCTCTCTGTCTGAGTTCATTCAATGCATCCTGGTCGGATGGAGGGCAAGATGTCGTAGGTTAGGGGTCAGTTAGTACAAATCTCTCCTGTATCCATGGAGGCAGAGAATTAACTGGGGTGTGGTTACCACTACTGACAGAGCCATTTCTATTCACCCTCTTCCCCCTCTTCACCCTTCAGCACTGTCTGAACCTTTAGCCCCCAGGCTACCGGGGCTCTCACTTACTGGTGACCCTCATCCATGAAGACAGAGGCCCTGGAGGGCCAGAGGCCGTGCCAGACAAACTTGCTGGAATGGAAGAAGAACCATGTATCCATGTTATGAAGTATCTATCTCATCCATGCAGTGTAGTGTATTTCACTGCAAACAGTTGAAAGGAGGTGTGGTAATGTAATGGGGAGTTATGACAGCCCTTTTCAGTTGTAATTGACCTTTGACCTATGTGATGGTCCTGGGTTAAGAGGCTAGCAGGACTAACAGGCTAATGATGCCTTTTGGGTGTGACGGTGCAGAGGTGATGGTTAATGGATCTCTAAAGGCGATGGCAGCCCTGTGGACACAACAAGGACAGAGGCAGGACCCACAATGACACAGGAAGGAAAAACTATGGGAGTCGTCTAGCAACTGCCTGACACTAAAAACATTGATTACCTTGAGAAAAGGGTACGGTTTGAGCGTTAGCGCTATTCTAGATTTCCCCATCGGAAGCAAAAAGGCTGCAAAGTAATTGTAATTTGAACTGGCGAAAGGAGGACACAGGCCATTTACTCGTAGCATCATCTCCTGCGCAGTTGGCATTTGCATGTTTGCATTTACAGAGAGACTTCGATGAACACTCTCTTTACCAAACCCGGTGGGAGGTTTGCTTCAACCCACTCAACCCAATGGGCCACTAGGTCATCTTCGAG
>NW_028164668.1:0-9381 GCF_964263955.1 Coregonus lavaretus
TAATGCATTGTCTACTTAAATGTCATTGTTACCAAACTTCAAACACCAAGCAGGATGTAGCATTTTAGAAATTGTGTCTTGTTAGCAGATTTGTTAGCAAATGGCCAAATGAACAGAACATGACAGACCTTGGTGTCGAAAAGACCTATAGTATAGACTTCATAACATAAATGACTAAAATGTAAATAAAGCTGCACTTACAGCAGGGGTGGGCAAACTATTTTGCTCGAGGGCCTCATCAAGATTTTGAAATTCAACGGCGGACAGGAAACTTATCGCCACTCAACTCCATTGAGATGTGATGTACATATTGTGGAGTTGAGAAGTCTCATCTAGCCTACTCCTGGACTTACAACAATGCAAGGGTCCAAGCTTGGTAGCATAGAAGTAGCACGTTGAGTTCATGTATGTGAGGTTTAAGCCTAGCTAGCTGATGTATCCCCCAGTAGCCTAGTGTTGAGGGACATGCCCAAAGCTGTGTTAGCTAGTGACATGATAGTGAAGTGTAAGGCCAGCCTTCTCAAAATACGTAGATACTGTAGTGCAGTGAACAGTAATTGTATTTCTCTAGCAAACATCTAACTGTATTGTGCTGGCTTGGCATATGTATATTCTAGGGTAAGATCACGTTTCATGCTAACAGCACAATTTTCAGAGGTTTCAGGCTAATAGCTGATTTAGCCAGCAAGCAATTTAGCTAGATACAGGCTACAGCTTAGCTAAACTGCACATCATGGCTAAGTATTTAAAACCAGTTTTAGCAACATGATTCCTAAACTTAGTGCAGGGGAGAAGGGGAGGCATATGCATAGGTCTAAGCTACAGTACCCAACTTGTCATAATGTAAGTCACGGCCTCAGATGTAGTCTCAAGGTCCACAAAGTATTTATCTCCAATTAGCATCATAATTAGCAACATTAAATAAAATTGCTAGTTTGTTGTGTGGTCCTCAACTACCCAGAACCAATAGTTGCAACATCCTTACCTTGAATTGCATACAAGAACAATAAATTAACCTTGGAAACATTGGATATTTGATTTATACACTGATAGCCTGGAAGCATGTTTAGCTATACTGTACAACACATATGTGAGTGTTTTCAGGGTATAAGTTTCATATTTCATATTTGTAGAGAGAGAACCTACAGAGCAATATCCACTATATATCACTGACTGTTATTTGAAGCTACATGCATTTCAGCTGTCATTCTTATTTAAACCATGTTGAGGGATGTAGCGATAGAGTGAATATCCTACGTGAATCTACAGCTTATAGCAATCATTTCCCATGGCTATAATTTCATAGAGCAAATGCTACCTTGATGTCAGAAGAGCTATGATCTATGATTGTGGATGTTGATAGACATAAATAATCACGTAAGAAGAGATTGTGGAGCAGTTCTGGTGATACCGTGCCCATAATGATGCTAACTCTTGATGCATGAAGCCGCACACATGGAGAATTATTGATTGATATGTACATCAACCTTATGGTGTGACAAGTTGAAATGAATTGTTTTCTGTAGTTAATGATTAGAAAATTAAAAGCTGTATCTACATCATTTATGAATGCAATATTTGCAATACACAGATACTGTGATTTACGTGCTTGGTGTAGTACATCCAAGTAACATGGAAAGCAATGGCGGTCGGTACCATTTAAGATGAGGGAGGATGATCATTTTTTTAATGAGCATGGCCTTATTTCTATTACAACATATTGGATGACTATGATTCATATTCCATTCAACCAGCTCAATGTAACATAGATGGGTATAGGCTATTACATGATACCCTAATGTTCCCTATACCCATCATGAGGTTGCTACAACCTAGCCTATGAATGAAAGTTAACAGCGTAGGTGCACAGATCGAGAGAACATTTTGAGTAATCAAGGTGACAGACAGTGACACATTCAATCTAGCTGATCTAGGGTGTAATCATTAGTCCAACAGTTGCAAACAAGTGTTTCTATTGGACAAATTCAGGTATGTTTATCCCTGTTTCATTCCCGTTTGCTTCCGTTTAAGAAACTTGTTTCAACAGAATGGTGTAAGGGTTGGTGTGAGGTCTGACCCAGGTGCGGTGCAGGATAGATAGTAGGCAGTAGGCAAGGATGGTGAAACAAGGATCTTTACTGGTGGTCCAAAAGCCAGGATACAAAACAACAGACTATACACGAAAACAAATGAGGAGCACATAGATCTCCAGAAAACAAGCTGACAACAAACAATACGAAATACTAACTCTGACTGGAAAAGCACAATGACATAGGGAGAACACTTCTCGAGTACCTGTAACTCCATCACGTGATCCGACACTGATACGTACTACTTGACATTAAGGAACTAGCAGAGAAAACTGAGCAAGGGAACACAGGGAAGTGAGGGCATAAATACACAGGTGAATCAGATAGACACATGTGACACCAATAGGCAGATAATTAGTCCCGACTGTGAGCGAGGAGGTGCCTATGGTTGTCGGAGGATGTCACCTAGTGGGTCGCTCCGGAACTGCAACCCTCTCCTGTAACAGAATGGGCTGAAAAGTGAATACACCCATGATCACACACAAACACAGTTAACTTTCATAGCAGCCACATACAAATAGCATGATCACTTTGCTTGTATAATTCCTTCTCGCATCTACGCGCTCTCGTCTTCTCACCTTTTCCCTTCGCTTGTGGACTTCAGTGCACAACACATCAGCTGTCTGTGACAAGGCGAAAATATATTTCCAAGGCAAACCTTCATATCATAACCGATAACCACTACACACAGCCTACATATTTGTCACCATATTAGCTAACGTGATAGTCAACATAGCTGCTAGAACTAACGAGTTAGTAAACCCGCTACAATCATGCAGTACAGTGTAGAGTCAGCAAGCAGTTTAGAAGTTACACCGGTGGGCTCCGGTGGCAATACATTTATAAAAACAAAAGCTTACCTTTACTTGGAAGAGTTCCAGTGATGGATAGCCATATCCAGCTAGCTAATATAGCATACCTTGCTGTTTGAGCCGGTTGTTGGAGTAGGCTAAACTAGCTAGCTTAATTCTCTAGCTAAGTGAAAGTGAAAGTGAAAATATAGCTATCGCTCGCTCTCTCTTTTGCTCTTGCTTATTAATGAAAAAAACTTTACAAAAACTGTTAAACTATTGTCTTTCTCTCTCTTTGAGTCAACTACTCACCACATGTTATGCACTGCAGTGCTAGCTAGCTGTAGCTTATGCTTTCAGTACAATATTCATTCTCTGATCCTTTGATTGGGTGGACAACATGTCAGTTCATGCTGCAAGAGCTCTGATAGGTTGGAGGACGTCCTCCGGATTTTGTCATAATTACTGTGTAAGTCTATGGAAGGGGGTGAGAACCATGAGCCTCCTAGGTTTTGTATTGAAGTCAATGTACCCAGAGGAGGATGTCTACACCATGGTGCTGTTGAGGCTACTATAGACCTTAATTACAAAACAGTGTGTATTAATCAATTATTTGGTTACGTGAATATATTTAGTATAGTTTTATCTAAAAAGGATAACTTTTTTAATGTTTCACTATTTTTATGAAATTCACTGAGGAGGATGGTACTCCCCTTCCTCCTTTGAAGAGCCTCCACTGATGGAAAGACACTATCACTGACCCACTAGTGCTCTTTTCATGCTCACTGGATAAATTGCGCTTCAAATTGAACCTAATGTAAAGATAAGGCATGAGTGGCAGAACTGTCTAATTTCATTATTATAATTGCAGTAAGTACTTGTTTAGAGCTAGTCAATTAAAATGAGGACAGCAATCCTTCATAACATGGACATTTCATAGACATGGATTGCTGCTGGTATGTATATTGGGAATGGGATCATGCATTTGTGAAGGCTAGGGATGTTATACAGTGAGGAAAAAAGTATTTAGTCAGCCACCAATTGTGCAAGTTCTCCCACTTAAAAAGATGAGAGAGGCCTGTAATTTTCATCATAGGTACACGTCAACTATGACAGACAAATTGAGGAAAAAAAATCCAAAAAATCACATTGTAGGATTTTTAATAAATGTATTTGCAAATTATGGTGGAAAATAAGTATTTGGTCACCTACAAACAAGCAAGATTTCTGGCTCTCACAGACCTGTAACTTCTTCTTTAAGAGGCTCCTCTGTCCTCCACTCGTTACCTGTATTAATGGCACCTGTTTGAACTTGTTATCAGTATAAAAGACACCTGTCCACAACCTCAAACAGTCACACTCCAAACTCCACTATGGCCAAGACCAAAGAGCTGTCAAAGGACACCACAAACAAAATTGTAGACCCGCACCAGGCTGGGAAGACTGAATCTGCAATAGCTAAGCAGCTTGGTTTGAAGAAATCAACTGTGGGAGCAATTATTAGGAAATGGAAGACATACAAGACCACTGATAATCTCCCTCGATCTGGGGCTCCACGCAAGATCTCACCCTGTGGGGTCAAAATGATCACAAGAACGGTGAGCAAAAATCCCAGAACCACACGGGGGGACCTAGTGAATGACCTGCAGAGAGATGGGACCAAAGTAACAAAGCCTACCATCAGTAACACACTACGCCGCCAGGGACTCAAATCCTGCAGTGCCAGACGTGTCCCCCTGCTTAAGCCAGTACATGTCCAGGCCCGTCTGAAGTTTGCTAGAGTGCATTTGGATGATCTAGAAGAGGATTGGGAGAATGTCATATGGTCAGATGAAACCAAAATAGAACTTTTTGGTAAAAACTCAACTCGTCGTGTTTGGAGGACAAAGAATGCTGAGTTGCATCCAAAGAAAACCATACCTATTGTGAAGCATGGGGGTGGAAACATCATGCTTTGGGGCTGTTTTTCTGCAAAGGGACAAGGACGACTGATCCGTGTAAAGGAAAGAATGAATGGGGCCATGTATCGTGAGATTTTGAGTGAAAACCTCCTTCCATCAGCAAGGGCATTGAAGATGAAATGTGGCTGGGTCTTTCAGCATGACAATGATCCCAAACACACCACCCGGGCAACGAAGGAGTGGCTTCGTAAGAAGCATTTCAAGGTCCTGGAGTGGCCTAGCCAGTCTCCAGATCTCAACCCCATAGAAAATCTTTGGAGGGAGTTGAAAGTCTGTGTTGCCCAGCGACAGCCCCAAAACATCACTGCTCTAGAGAAGATCTGCATGGAGGAATGGGCCAAAATACCAGCAACAGTGTGTGAAAACCTTGTGAAGACTTACAGAAAACGTTTGACCTGTGTCATTGCCAACAAAGGGTATACAACAAAGTATTGAGAAACTTTTGTTATTGACCAAATACTTATTTTCCACCATAATTTGCAAATAAATTCATTTAAAATCCTACAATGTGATTTTCTGGATTTTTCTTCCTCATTTTGTCTGTCATAGTTGACGTGTACCTATGATGAAAATTACAGGCCTCTCTCATCTTTTTAAGTGGGAGAACTTGCACAATTGGTGGCTGACTAAATACTTTTTTCCCCACTGTATAGCAGTGCACCTATGCCTGCTTTTCACTCTTCACTTCCCATCACAGAGAAATCCTCATTTGTATCTACAATAGTATACTGGATGTATGGTGGGTGGGTGGTATTGTAGAAAAACATACAAACACTTAAGTCAAGCAGACCTGGGTTCAAATACATTTGTATTTAATTGTTTGTTATTTAAATACTTATTTTCTGTGTATTTGAGTATTTTCTAATAATTTGGCCAAATCAGCTACTTCTATTTGAACTAATTTAAAGTATTTTCAAAAACGTCCTATAAATATCCAAAACTATTTTCAAATACTTATTTCCAAATTCAGATCAGGGTTCAAATGCATGTAGTATTTTAATATTTAAATACTGTATTTTAATATTTAAATACTGTCCAAGTTTATTTCCGAATACATTCCAATATTAAACTACTCAAAATCCCTTCGTCCACGGTTGGCTGCGTGTGAATTACAATTCTGACACTTTGTTTTAACGTTTATAAACATCAATAATCATTGCTTGCTAAAAGGCTTTCGAAACATATGCTGATATGCCTCTTAAATTTTATAGAATCTTTCACATAAAAAAGATACACTTACTGTAACTCCCCAGTTATACTTACACACATGTGTTTGGATCACGTTACAGTGCCTTGCAAAAGTATTCATCCCCCTTGGCGTTTTTCCTATTTTGTTGCATTACAACCTGTAATTTAAATTGATATTTATTTGGATTTCATGTAATGGACATACACAAAATAGTCAAAATTGGTGAAGTGAAATGAAAAAAATTACTTGTTTCAAAAAATTCTAAAAAATAAATAATGGAAAAGTGGTGTGTGCATATGTATTCATCCCTCTTGCTATGAAGCCCCTAAATAAGATCTGGTGCTACCAATTACCTTCAGAAGTCACATAAGTAGTTAAATAAAGTCCACCTATGTGCAATCTAAGTGTCACACGATCTCAGTATATATACACCTGTTCTAAAAGGCCCCAGAGTCAGCAACACCACTAAGCAAGGGGCACCACCAAGCAAGCGGCACCATGAAGACAAAGGAGCTCTCCAAACAGATCAGGGACAAAGTTGTGGAGAAGTACAGATCAGGGTTGGGTTATAAAAAATATCAGAAACTTTGAACATCCCACGGAGCACCATTAAATCCATTATAAAAAAATGGAAAGAATATGGCACCACAACAAACCTGCCAAGAGAGGACCGCCCACCAAAACTCACGGACCAGGCAAGGAAGGCATTAATCAGAGAGGCAACCAAGAGACCAAAGATAACCCTGAAGGAGCTGCAAAGCTCCACAGCGGAGATAGGAGTATCTGTCCATAGGACCACTTTAAGCTGTACACTCCACAGAGCTGGGCTTTACAGAAGAGTGGCCAGAAAAAAGCCATTGCTTAAAGAAAAAAATAAGCAAACACGTTTGGTGTTCGCCAAAAGGCATGTGGGAGACTCCCCAAACATATGGAAGAAGGTACTCTGGTCAGATGAGACAAAAATTGAGCTTTTTGGCCATTAAGGAAAACACTATGGCTGGGGAAAACCCAACACCTCTCATCACCCCGAGAACACCATCCCCACAGTGAAGCATGGTGGTGGCAGCATCATGCTGTGGGGATGTTTTTCATCGGCAGGGACTTGGAAACTGGTCAGAATTGATGGATGGCGCTAAATACAGGGAAATTCTTGAGGGAAACCTGTTTCAGTCTTCCAGAGATTTGAGACTGGGACGGAGGTTCACCTTCCATCAGGACAATGACCCTAAGCATACTGCTAAACAAGACTCAAGTGGTTTAAGGAGAAACATTTAAATGGAATGACCTAATCTTGGAATGGCCTAGTCAAAGCCCAGACCACAATCCAATTACTTAAAGATTGCTGTACACCAGCGGAACCCATCCAACTTGAAGGAGCTGGAGCAGTTTTGCCTTGAAATGATGTGCCAAGCTTATAGAGACATACCCCAAGAGACTTGCAGCTGTAATTGCTTCAAAAGGTGTCTCTACAAATTATGGACTTTAGGGGGTTGAATAGTTATGCACGCTCAAGTTTTCAGTTTTTTTGTCTTATTTCTTGTTTGTTTTACAATAAAAAATATTTTGGATCTTCAAAGTGGTAGGCATGTTGTGTAAATCAATTGATACAAACCCCCCAAAAATCCATTTAAATTCCAGGTTGTAAAATAGGAAAAATGCCAAGGGGGGTGAATACTTTCGCAAGCTACTGTAGATAACTAATTAGCAAAGGTGGCCGCTTATTTATTTCATCTGTCTTCTGTAAACAAGCACTGTAACATGGAGATATGGCCGTGTGGGAACACCAACCCTAACCCTATAAAGGTGTGTAGTAATTTAACAATTTGAAAATGATTTCTCATTGATATGAAAGACACGTTCATTATGTTTCCAAAACCATACCGCAAGTGATGCGTTTTAACATTCCGAACGAGCGTCAGGACTCTTAACAAAACTCCACTGGCCAGAAGATACTATCGTCAATAGGCGCTAAAGGTAGTTAGCGTCTATGAATGGGTTAGTATTCTCAAAGAAAAATATCAAAATACTTACTTTGGAATGTCTTTGAAAGTAATTGAAATACCCTAAATCAGGGGTGTCAAACTCATTTTAGCTCAGGGGCCACATGGAGTTAAATCTATTCCCAAGTGGGCCGGACCGGAAAAATCATGGTATATATAACTTAAAAACAACAACTTCAGATTGTTTTCTTTGTTTTAATACGATCAACATACAACATAAAGCTGGAGCCTGAGGACAGTGTGTCCAAAATAGTACAAGCACAACATCACTATTAATCATAAAACACGTCAAGTTTATTTGAAAATTCTAAAGAAAAAGAACACACAAACAAACACACAATGCCTCAGTGATTAACAGAACTGTTTCACAGATCACAGAACTATATCAGGGTGTCATTTCTCAGGCAGAAATGTAGATAAAAATTATGAAATCCTGTTCCTCAAACAAGTGCAAGAACCACAGAGTCAAGAATAGGTTAAATATACAAATAAAATAAAATCAATTAAAAACAATAGCACATCAACATAAAAACATATAAACATAAAGCTGGAGCCTGAGGACAGTGTCCAAAAGCACACCATCACTATTAATCATAAAACACCTCAAGTTATTTGAAAGTTCTGAGGACAAAGAACACACAAACACACAATGCCTCAGTGATTAACAAAACTGTTTCACAGATCACAGAACTATATCAGGGTGTCATTTCTCAGGCAGAAATGTAGATAAAAATAATGAAATCCTGTTCCCCAAACAAGTGCAAGAACCACAGAGTCAAGAATAGGTTAAATATACAAATAAAATAAAATCAATTAAAAACAATAGCACATCAACATAAAAACATATAAACATAAATCTGAAAGCGTTGCTCAAACTCCCGTAACAGTCCCGTTATTTTATCTTTGAACCGCTTCATGTCTGCCACATGTTGGGTCGCACACACATTTTTCAGACAGGGAAAGTGAGCTGCATCACCACCGGCAAGTTGCGTCTCCCACAATGACAGCTTCAACTTGAAAGAACGTATGCTGTCATAATACTGCGTGACAACTTTGTTGCGCCCTTGCAGCTGTTTGTTCAAGTTATTCAGGTGCTCTGTAACATCCACCATAAATGCAAGGTCCTGCATCCATTCTGCGGAATGAAATTCTAACACTGGTTTGCCCTTTTCTTCCATGAACTGTTCAATTTCTTCTCGTAAATCAAAGAAACGCCTCAGCACAGCACCTCGGCTTAACCATCTTACCTCAGTGTGGTATGGCAGGCCATAGATGTGGTCTTTCTCTCTGAGAAGGCTGTCAAACTGACGGTGATTCAGGCTTCTGGATCGGATGAAATTAACAGTTTGG
>NW_028164667.1:0-77000 GCF_964263955.1 Coregonus lavaretus
TCAATCAATCAATCACATTTTATTTATAAAGCCCTTTTTGCATCAGCAGATGTCACAAAGGCTAGGAAAAACTCCCTAGAAAGGCAGAAACCTAGGAAGAAACCTAGAGAGGAACCAGGCTTGGAGGGGTGGCCAGTCCCCTTCTGGCTGTGCCGGGTGGAGATTATAACAGTACATGGCCATTAAGGCCAGATTCAATCTTCCAGAGATTTGAGACTGGGACGGAGGTTCACCTTACAGCAGGACAATGACCCTAAGCATACTGCTAAAGCAACACTCAAGTGGTTTAAGGGGAAACATTTAAATGTCTTGGAATGGCCTAGTCAAAGCCCAGACCTCAATCCAATTGAGAATCTGTGATATGACTTAAAGATTGCTGTACACCAGCGGAACCCATCCAACTTGAAGGAGCTGGAGCAGTTTTGCCTTGAAGAATGGGCAAAAATCCCAGTGGCTAGATGTGCCAAGTTTATAGAGACATACCCCAAGAGACTTGCAGCTGTAATTGCTGCAAAAGGTGGCTCTACAAAGTATTGACTTTGTGGGGGGTGAATAGTTATGCACGCTCAAGTTTTCTTTCTTTTTTTTGTCTTATTTCTTGTTTGTTTCACAATAAAACATATTTTGCATATTCAAAGTGGTAGGCATGTTGTGTAAATCAAATAATACAAACCACCCAAAAAATCTATTTTAATTCCAGGTTGTAAAGCAACAAAATAGGAAAAATGGGGGGTGAATATTTACGCAAGCCACTGTATGTACGGCAGGACCAAATCGGAGAGATAGGTAGGAGCAAGCCCATGTAATGCTTTGTAGGTTAGCAGTAAAACCTTGAAATCAGCCCTAGCCTTAACAGGAAGCCAGTGTAGAGAGGCTAGCACTGGAGTGATATGATCACATTTTTTGGTTCTAGTCAAGATTCTAGCAGCCGTGTTTAGAACTAACTGAAGTTTATTTAGTGCTTTATCCGGGTAGCCGGAGAGTAGAGCATTGCAGTAGTCTAATCTAGAAGTGACAAAAGCATGGACTGGATTTTCTGCATAATTTTTGGACAAAAAGTTTCTGATTTTTGCAATGTTTACGAAGATGGAAAAAAGCTGTCCTTGAAATATTCTTGATATGTTCGTCAAAAGAGAGATCAGGGTCCAGAGTAAGGCCGAGGTCCTTCAGTTTTTGACGACTGTACAACCATCAGGATTAATTGTCAGATCCAACAGAAGATCTCTTTGTTTCTTGGGACCTAGAACTAGCATCTCTGTTTTGTCCGAGTTTAAAAGTAAAACATTTGCCGCCATCCACTTCCTTATGTCTGAAACACATGCTTCTAGGGTAGGCAATTTTGAGGCTTCACCATGTTTCATCGAAATGTAGAGCTGTGCGTCATCTGCATAGCAATGAAAGTTAACATTGTGTTTCAGAATGACATCACCAATAGGTAAAATAAATGAATGAATGAAAATAATAGTGGTCCTAAAACGGAACCTTGAGGAACACCGAAACTTACAACCGATTTGTCAGAGGACAAACCATCCACAGAGACGAACTGATATCTTTCCGACAGATAAGATCTAAACCAGGGAATAACTTTTCCGTGTAGACCAATTAAGGTTTCCAATCTCTCCAAAATAATGTGGTGATCGATGGTGTCAAAAGCAGCACTAAGGTCTAGGAGCACGATGACAGATGCAGAGCCCTGGTCTGACGCCATTAAAAGGTAATTTACTACCTTCACGAGTGCGGTCTCAGTGCTATTCATCCTTGAGATGTTTCTACAACTTGATTGGAGTCCACCTGTGGTAAATTCAATTGATTGGACATGATTTGGAAAGGCACACACCTGTCTACAGTGCATTCGGAAAGTATTCAGACCCCTTGTCACGAGAATTTATATTTCTAATTAATCAAACTTAATGCTCTGAATAATTCCCAGAGGGTGTAAATTCTCTGGTTTAATCATGAATTAAACAAAGGTCCGTAACCAGCAAGAATGATCTGTACCTTATCACATAATCAAACAACGGCACAACCTTAAACTCATATGGGGCGGCAGGTAGCCCAGTAACCAAGAGTACCGTGTCAGCAACCGAGAGGTCGCCGGTTCCAATCCCCGAGCCGACCAGGCGAAAAATCTGCCGATGTGCCCCCGAGCAAGGCACCCAACCCCAATTGCTCCTGCAAGTCGCTCTGGACAAGAGCGTCTGCTAAATGACCAAAAATGCAAATGTAAATATTCTCTACTTTCTCACCCATGACGTACGTCTACGTTTGGGTGAGAAAGTTCATACGTATATATCGTTAGAAATGTATAAGTACCTCAAATAATCGCTTCGTGGTGTTTTTAGCCAATTCTTAATCGACACAAATCACTTCTTCAAACATTTTACCCGTGGAACCAAAAAATAGACTGTCATTTCCCGGACATTGCCCTTTCCCTTAGCTCTGCAGTCGCGATGGTTATGACCTGTTTTGTTACAGTATTTACACGGGGCCTTACACTCTCTAACAAAATTCTCTAGTCTTTCCTGACTCTCCAAAAGCCATACTCTCGCTGTGTCTAGCCCCTCCCCTCGCTGTCTCTTCAAATCCGTTCCACAGTTTAGCCTCTAATTTCTCCACATCGAGATGCCCAATAAATCCATACCTCTTCTCCCAAATTGATCCATAAAACATATTTCTTCGATCCCTTAACATAATGCTATATCTTTTATCCCCCGTTAATTCTCGGACCTCTTTAGAATATTTATTTCCCATGGTGGAAAAATAAGAAATCCCCCCCGTTTAGTAATAATTCATTCCAGAATTATTTTCCTGGGACATATTATCTGGTGCGACTCTTGAGCCAATGTTTATGATCTGTTTTGTAATTAACCATTTAAATGATCCAACCCGTAACCCAGAGTTTTTTAAAACCCCAGTTTCGTGAAAGGGATGGGACAACCATTTTTTTCTCACGCTACCTATTTTAGTCCCTTCCTTGAAACAATTACACGATGATAATTATCTCCCTTCCTGTTTATATTGTAAACACTGTACCCCGTACAATCTCAATATTAACTAGTTTATTTTGGTGATGGCCATTCCTTTTAATTCTCTTATGAGATTTTGGTAACTATTCTCTGCCCTCCACAAGAATTACTATTCTCAAACAAGTTCAAATAATTACACCAAAACTCATGAATAAAAATTACTGACCTTCTCCTTGCAGTTCGGATTTAAATGCTTTTTCAATCTCGTTAACGTCTTTATCGTTCATAAGATTAATCACCGGCCTGTTTATAACCTTAACGTCGAAGGCCAGGTCTATTCTATACGGATGCTATCATCCGCCCGTGCACGGTTTTCGGTGTCCTCAGAACGATAGACGTATTTTGAGATCCGGCTCGAAGGACCATTTGTCACGAGAATTTCTATCTCTAATTAATCAAACTTAATGCTCTGAATAATTCCCAGAGGGTGTAAATTCTCTGGTTTAATCATGAAATAAACAAAGGTCCGTAACCAGCAAGAATGATCTGTATTTTTATTCATGGAGAGCTCTGGCGCCAAAAAACATACATACAGCTTTTATATCCCTTGACACACAAAGGCACTTTGCTCCGCCCACCTATAAACCGTTTCTTAGTCCCCTTCACCCTGGAATGCTTTCAACAGTTTCTAACTCCCCCCCTCTGTTAGTGGGTTCACACTACATTATAACTCTAACACCTCACACATTTATACTGTATTTGGGGTGAAATCCTTTAGTCATTATTCTTAAAATACAAATTAATCTATCACCCCTTTACTTTGTTCACATTTTGTTACATTACAGCCTTATTCTAAAATGGATTAAAAATATATATATCCTCATCAATCTACACACAATACCCCATAATGACAAAGCAAAAACAGGCTTTTAGACATGTTTGCTAATGTATTAAAAATTGAGAGCTGAAATATCACATTTATATATGTATTCAGAGCCTTTACTCAGTACTTTGTTGAAGCACCTTTGGAAGCGATTACAGCCTCAAGTCTTCTTGGGTATGACGCTACAAGCTTGGCACACCTGTATTTGGGGAGTTTCTCCCATTCTTCTCTGCAGATCCTCAAGCTCTGTCAGGTTGGATGGGGAGCTTCGCAGCACAGCTATTTTCAGGTCTCTCCATAGACGTTCGATTGGGTTCAAGTCCAGCCTCTAGCTGGGCCACTCAAGGACATTCAGAGACTTGACCCGAAGCCACTTGTGCGTTATCTTGGCTGTGTCCTTAGGGTCGTTGTCCTGTTGGAAGGTGAACCTTCGCCCTAGTCTGAGATCCTGAGTGCTCTGGAGCAGGTTTTCATCAAGGATCTCTCTTTTGGCAAACTCCAAGCGGGCTGTCATGTGCCATTTTACTGAGGAGTGGCTTCCATCTGGCCACTCTACCATAAAGGCCTGATTGGTGGAGTGCTGCAGAGATGGTTGTCCTTCTTGTGTGTATATTGATGAGGGAAAAAAACATTTGAATCCATTTTAGAATAAGGCTGTAATGTAACAAAATGTGGAAAAAGTCAAGGGGTCTGAATACTTTACAAATGCACTGTAAATGGAAAGATCCTAGATCAGTACTCCTACTCTGAGACTCTTTGTGGATACGGCCCCGGTCTTGATTCATTTCATCTTAAAGGGCAGTTCTGCCACTTTTCAATCTCATGTTCATCATCTCCAGCACCAAACCAGTGTCTACATATGTGAAAACAGCCAGTTTCTATGATATGTGGTTAAAAAGATAAGGTCCTAAAAAAATGCTTCTCTGTGACATCTCTGGGTAGGATTAAAAGTAAAAAACATTAATTTTCAAAACCTGCAACGAGTTTCTAGCCCAAGGGAGGGTATTGTCTTGCTCCCCACGTCACTGCGAATCTCAGTGTTTGAAAATCACTGTTTTTTTAATGTCATCGGGTATAATTTTTTTACTTTATATTTTTTTCAACAAAACTTCGAAATGTGCCGTTTTCACATACCTAATGGGTTTCCAGGTCGAGCAGCTGCAAGCAAGCCTAAGATCACCATGTGCAATGCCAAGCGTCAGCGGGATAGGTGTAAAGCCTGCCGCCATTAGACTCTGGAGCAGTGGAAACGTGTTCTCTGGAGTGATGAATCAAGCTTCACCATCTGGCAGTCCAATGGACAAATCTAGGTTTGGCGGATGCCAGGAGAACGCTACCTGTCCCAATGCATAGGGGCTAGGCCCCTTAGTTCCAATGAAGGGTAATCTTAACGCTACAGCATACAATGACATTCTAGACGATTCTGTGCTTCCACCCTTGTGGCAATAGTTTGGGGAAGGCCCTTTCCTGTTTCAGCATGACAAAGCGAGGTCCATACAGAAATGGTTTGTCGAGATCGGTGTGGAAGACCTTGACTGGACTGCACAGAGCCCTGACCTCAACCCAATCGAACACCTATGGAATGAATTGGAACGCCGACAGCGAGCCAGGTCTAATCGCCCAACATCAGTGCCCGACCTCACTAATGCTCTTGTGGCTGAATGGAAGCAAGTCCCCACAGCAATGTTCTAACATCTAGTGGAAAGCCTTCCCAGAAGAGTGAAGGCTGTTATCTCAGCAAAGGGGGGACCAACTCCAAATTAATGCCCATGATTTAGGAAAGCGATGTTCGACGAGCAGGTGTCCACATACAGTAAATGTATGTTGACACTGGTATTGTGCTGGAGATAATGAAAGTGAGGTTGAAAAGTGGTGGAGTTGCCCTTTAAGTGTGAGACCATGCCTTTGAATGATCAAACCATTAAAGTAATCAAATCAAATCAACTAACATGTTTGCATAGTACTCATAGCAATCCCTCATTGCCGAATCAGAGGATGCTCCACAGCAGGGTGTTCATATCAGATTTCTTGATCCAACATCTTCTCAATCTGTATCTCTTTCAGTCAGTAGACATGGAGGATGGGAAGCCTGATCTGCTGCTGGTCAAAGAGGAGACGATAGAGGATGGACCAGAGAGCATTGATATGCTGAGTGAATTAAAGATGGGGGAGCAAGGTAAGGGATACATACAGTACCAGTCAAAATAAGTAAAAATAAAGAAAATCCCTTGAATGAGTAGGTGTGTCCGAACGTTTGACTGGTAATGTACATATTTACATTTTGGTCATTTAGCAGACGCTCTTATCCAGATCAACTTACAGGAGCAATTAGGGTTAAGTACCTTGCTCAAGGGCACATCGACAGATTTTCAACTAGTCAGCTCAGGGATTCGAACCAGCAACATTTCGGTTACTGGCCCAATGCTTTTAACCGCTAGGCTACCTGCCTACATATAGTAATAGATCTTCAATGGGAATAATGATGCGCCTGGCTATTGTTTTTTTTCCTATATTTTCTTCATCCATAAACTTTAATCATTATAATCTATGAACTTGACCCGGTAATTGACAACAACAAAAAACTCCATATGTAGAGTTTTCTCTGCCATGTTTTTAAAGTCTGTTTTCTAACCTCTTCACGCAGGTGGTTGGCTGGAGGCTAACAGAGGAGACTGGGCAACCATTTTGGATTCCCAGACCCAGACCGGTGCAGCCAAGAGCCCAGGGGACAACATCACTGAGCAGGGCAGGACCAGAGGCCACATAGAGGTCAGTGGATGGGACAGCATCCTCAACTCTGGGCTGGGTAACAACACTGTTAACCACAACCAGAAACAGACATTCGAACACAAAACAACAACCGATCTTAGTCTCCATGACAACAGACTGGCTGAGACCAGTGCGAGGCGCAGATTTGGTCTGCGGGGACGGGGACGTGTCTGTATGCGGCGGGAGAGAACAGAAACAGACTCTGCTAGTGATGCTCCGTCCTGCTCCTATAGTTGTGATTCAGAGACACTGATGGTGCCTCAGGTTAACCCCCTAACAGGTGCTGCCCTCAGCCTGCCTTCTATAGGATCTATCAACTGGAACATGGACCCTGCGACAACACAAACACTCGCTGGCCTTCATCCTTCTCACACTCTCCTAATGTTAAACCAAACCTCAGACAATGCCAGTGCTTCACCAGTAAATGGCTACACAAGCCGATTGACAAATGACAGTAGTAGTAACGCTATCAGTAGATCCGGTGGCAAAGAGAAGCGCTTCCCGTGTTCATTCTGTGGGAAAGCCTTCAGTTTCTACAAACAGGTGGAGATCCACCAGAGGATGCACACGGGTGAGAAACCATTCGGCTGCCACCTGTGCCGGGCCACTTTCTCCCAATCATCCAGCCTGAAGAGGCACCAGAGAGTCCACACAGGGGAGAAACCCTACAGTTGCCCCCAGTGTGAGAAGAGGTTCTCCCGCCAGCACCAGCTGAAGATGCACCTGAAGGTCCACACGGGAGAAAGGCCATTCGACTGTAAGCACTGTGGGAAGAGGTTCTCAGAGGGGAGATACCTCAAGATGCACCAGCAGAAAAACCATTCCACTCTATAACATAGAAAGTAACCATTCCACTCGATAGCTTTTGAAGTTAAGATCAAACCCTGCATTAAAAGGTAGACTCAGCGAGATGACATAGATGCATAAAGTAAACAGCAGTAGTGGGTCAATTTCCACAACAACTAAGAGCGTTGAAGTGCAAGGCCCAGACATTGTGTGATATATAAGGCAAATAATACAATATTGTGTTACAGCCTGAATTTAAAATGTATTAAATGTATATGTTTTGTTACTGGCCTACACAGAATACCCCATAATGTCAAAGTGGAACTATGTTTTTCTAAAATGTTACAAATTATTTAAAAATGAAAAGCTGAAATGTCTTGAGTCAGTAAGTATTCAACCCCTTTGTTATGGCAAGCCTAAATAAGTTCAGGAGTACACATGTGCTTAATAAGTCACATAAGTTGCATGGACTCTAATTGCAATAATAGTGTTTAACATGATTTTTGAATGACTACTTAATCTCTGTACCCCACACATACAATTATATGTAAGGTCCCTCAGTCAAGCACAGATTAAACCACAAAGACCAGGGAGGTTTTTCAATGCCTTGCAAAGAAGGGCACCTATTGGTAGACATTGAATATCCCTTTTAATTACACTTTCGATGGTGTATCAATACACCCAGTCCCTACAAAGATACAGGCGACCTTCCTATCTCAGTTGCTGGAGAGGAAGAAAACCACTCAGGGATTTCACCATGAGGCCAATGGTGACATGTAAACAGTTAGTTTAATGGCTGTGATAGGAGAAAACTGAGGATGGATCAACAACATTGTAGTTACTCCACAATACTAACCTAATTGACAGAGTGAAAAGAAGGAAGCCTGTACAGAATACAAATATTCCAAAACATGCATCCTGTTTGCAACAAGGCACTAAAGTAATACTGCAAAAAATGTGGCAAAGCAATTAACTTTATGTCCTGAATACAAAGTGTTACGTTTGGGGCAAATCCAATACAACACATTACTGAGTACCACTCCATATTTTCAAGCATAGTGGTGGCTGCATCATGTTATGGGTATGCTATTAATTGTTAAGGACTGGGGAGTTTTTCAGGATAAAAAATAACCTGAATGGAGCTAAGCACAGGCTAAATCATAGAAAACCTGGTTCAGTCTGCTTTCCACCAGACACTGGGAGTTTAATTCACCTTTCAGCAGGACAATAACCTAAATCACAAAGACAAATCTACACTGGAGTTGCTTACCAAGAAGACAGTGAATGTTCCTGAGTGGCCGAGTTACAGTTTTGACTTAAATCTACTTGAAAATCTGAGGCAAGACCTGCAAATGGTTGTCGAGCAATGATCAACAACCAATTTGACAGAGCTTGAATAATTTTTTGAAAGAATAATGGGCAAATGTTGCACAATCCAAGTGTGGAAAGCTCTTAGAGACTTACTCAGAAAGACTCTCAGCTGAAATCGCTGCCAAAGGTGCTACAAAGTATTGACTCTGGGGTGTGAATACTTATGTAAATTTGATATTTCTGTATTTCATTTTCAATACATTTGCAAACATTTCTAAAAACATGTTTTTACTTTGTCATTCTTGGTTATAGTCAAATCAAATCAAATTTGATTCGCCACATGTGCCGAATACAACAGGTGTAGACATTACAGTGAAATGCTTACTTACATAGTATTTAGATGGGTGAGAAAAAATAAATATTTAATCAATTTTGAATTTGGACTGTAACACATCAAAATGTGGAATAAGTCAAGGGGTATGAATACTTTCTGAAGGCCCTGTATATAGCCTAAAAAGTATGTTACATATTGTGTTTGTACTGTGTAGATTATATGATGTTCACAAATAACTATTTCATTACTTTCATTCAAATACTTACATTTTTCCCCAAGACACTTAATGAGAAAATGAATGCAGTTGATCAAGTTCATGCAGATACTTTATTGAGACGTGTGTAGTGTTTTCATCTGGTGAATTTAAAACTTGCTTGTTTAATAATAATAATAATAATAATATGCCATTTAGCAGACGCTTTTATCCAAAGCGACTTACAGTCATGCGTGCATACATTATTTATTTTTTGTGTATGGGTGGTCCCGGGGATCGAACCCACTACCTTGGCGTTACAAGCGCCGTGCTCTACCAGCTGAGCTACAGAGGACCACAAATAAACAAAACATTTGACTATTCATTCTAAGACTTTTATTGACTCTCTTTTGTATACATCACATCTGATCTCACTCTATTCTGCATACTCCCGACAGCGCTTTATGACCAATATACACTTACTAAATATACCTACACATACCCACACACTAACAAACACCTACTGTACATGTCAAAATAGTTTGGTTAGGTTTGTCTGAAGTCTTATCATAGCTGACTTGTTTTATACTCACATCGTATTTATGTCCACCATGATGGGTTTAACAACAAAGTCATTCTGTAACTACAGTATAGGACTCAAACGTAGTGGGGATGGGTAAACACTCCATGTCAGGGTTTTTTCTGGATCAAAATGGGGCTTTGGTGGTGGGTGTGACTGGGGGCATGGCCATGGGTGTGGCCAATTAACCAAAAATGTTAGAGGCCCTCCTGTTAGCCGCAATGACACATTTATTCCAGGGGTATTCAACTCTTATGCTACGAGGTCCGGAGCCTGCTGGTTTTCTGTTCGACATGATAATTAATTGCACCCTACTGGTTTCCCACATCTACATCAGTCCCTGATAAGAGGGGAACAATAGAAAAAATGCAGTGTAACTGGCTTCGAGGTCCAGCGTTGAGTTTGAGGGACTTATGCTATCTGAGTGACTCAAACATTATACAAAAATCAATGCGATGACAAAAATACTCCTGAATGCATAGTTTTTGGGAATTTTAGATTCTCCCTGACTGTCTAGTTTTTATTTAGGTGATTGTTAGTTCTTAAAGATGATCTTCTTAAAAAATATATACAGTGAGGCGAAAAAGTATTTGATCCCCTGCTGATTTTGTACGTTTGCCCACTGACAAAGACATGATCAGTCTATAATTTTAATGGTAGGTTTATTTTAACAGTGAGAGACAGAATAACAACAACAAAATCCAGAAAAACGCATGTCAAAAATGTTATCAATTGATTTGCATTTTAATGAGGGAAATAAGTATTTGACCCCTCTGCAAAACATGACTTAGTACTTGGTGGCAAAACCCTTGTTGGCAATCACAGAGGTCAGACGTTTCTTGTAGTTGGCCACCAGGTTTGCACACATCTCAGGAGGGATTTTGTCCCACTCCTCTTTGCAGATCTTCTCCAAGTCATTAAGGTTTCGAGCCTGACGTTTGGCAACTCGAACCTTCAGCTCCCTCCACAGATTTTCTATGGGATTAAGGTCTGGAGACTGGCTAGGCCACTCCAGGACCTTAATGTGCTTCTTCTTGAGCCACTCCTTTGTTGCCTTGGCCGTGTGTTTTGGGTCATTGTCATGCTGGAATACCCATCCACAACCCATTTTAAATGCCCTGGCTGAGGGAAGGAGGTTCTCACCCAAGATTTGACGGTATATGGCGCCGTCCATCGTCCCTTTGATGCGGTGAAGTTGTCCTGTCCCCTTAGCAGAAAAACACCCCCAAAGCATAATGTTTCCACCTCCATGTTTGACGGTGGGGATGGTGTTCTTGGGGTCATAGGCAGCATTCCTCCCCCTCCAAACACGGCGAGTTGAGTTGATGCCAAAGAGCTCGATTTTGGTCTCATCTGACCGCAACACTTTCACCCACTTTCAAGCTACATCTTCACAAAGGACAATCTGATCCCTACACAGGCTCAGGAGCCTGGGAGGACGGTACCTTTTCCGCCGCCAGTACCCCTTGAAGGTCATCCGCTGTGAATTATTTCAGGCCCAAAAACGTTTCTGCTGCAGCCACAATGATGTCCCATTTTTTAACAGTCAAATTAATAACTGTTGCAATACATTGAATAAACGCCACAAAGTCCACCTTATTCACACAAAGCGTGTCCGGTTCTCTTGGTTGACAAACATTCACTACCATATCATCAACACTAGCATCACTTGCTATCTCAATTATTTTCCTTGCCTTCGCGTAGGAGAGCCACCCTTACTTTTGCCACCTTGACCTCCTTCACCCTTACAGGGCACTCCAAGAACTCTCGATCATGATCCCCACCACCGTTGCAACACTGACCTTCTTCACTCCGATCTTCAGTATACTCCTTCCGTCTGCAAACATTTTCGACATGGCCAAATCCTTTACAGTTATTGCATTGTAGTGGCGTATGGACAAATGCTCTTACTGCATACTTTACGTAACCTAACTTTACATGCATAGGAATGTGCTCTTTATCAAAAAACGAAAGAACCGACAGAGTTTCTTCCTTTTCCCCATGTGGTTCAGGGGACAGGCACCAACCACATCTTGGATTCTCTTGAAGTATTCAGTATCTACCTCCATCGACACCCCGGCTATGACTCCTTTAACTGGTGCTTTACTCCGCATTTCAAAGTATAATTCTCTCACGATTATAAAGCCAACAAAATTGTAATTAAAACAGCATATTATTGACTTAAAGGTTAGCTGTGAGCCCAGCATTTAGCTTATCCAGGGTCAGTTTTAGACCTAAATAGAGCAACCATGTACTGTCTATCTCCTTCAAACTCAACTCTGGACCTCGAAGCCAGTTCCACTGCTTTTTAAAATTGTTCCCCTTTAATCAGGGACTGATTTAGACCTGGGACACCAGGTGGATGCAATTAATTATCAGGTAGAACAGAAAACCAGCATGCTCCGGACCTCATAGGGTAAGAGTTGAATACCCCTGAACTATCTACTATGGGAACAACTGCAAGCAACATTGCTAAAATGAATAAAATAAAATGAACCTCATATGATACCTGTAGCCTAATTGTCATCTCCTTATTTTTATTCTGTATCTAAACAATTTTATATCTTAGCACTTAAATGGCATTGACAAAATCTGGTATATGGTTTGCCTCATTGTCGACTGGTATCATTTTAAGTTGAGAACATATAGCTCAACATGTAAACAATGTGTGAGTTTAGCTATTCTCTGCTTCAGATGACAGATGCCCATAAGGCCAGTAATGCCATCATACTGAAGGCCTATGGCTGCATAGGCGATGCATGCCGTATGATAAGCTGCTAAATAGATTCAGATAGCTGATATACTGCGAGAGAGTGACAATCAAATAAAACAGATTGGAGATCTTACAACTAGACAAAAAGGAAATGTTCATTTGAAAATACACCAGACACATTAGAGACAGAACCCCTTCCCTTCTTTATTGCAGGATTGTGATATGGGATTAATCAACATTGACACTAGTTCATTTTGAATAATAGTTTAACAATTAAAACAAGTTTAAACACTTCACTTCAAAGAATCAACACTTCATCACTACAAAATGCACAAATAAGCTAACTCATATGTAAAGATTAGACAGTATAGTCTAAACAACAATAGATTTACCTTTTAAAATTTTAGTAATTTAGCAGACACTCATATCCAGAGCAATTAGGGTTAAGTGCCTTGCTCAAGGACACATCGACAGATTTTTCACCTAGTCGGCTTGGGGATTCGAACCAGTGACCTTTTTATAACCAGCTCCTAATCGCTAGGCTACCTGCCGCCCTAGATGATTGAGTAGTAACAAGTAAGTTATTATTACTAACGTATAATTTCAGGTGAACAAAAAAAACTTCATACCAGCGGTGGCCAACCTTGCTCCACTGATCCCTGATCTACTGGGTGAGCAGACTACATGTTCCACTCCAGCAATAGCCCACTTGATTATCAACTCAGTAGGTTTGATTAATTGAATCAGGTTTGTTATTGTTGAGCTGAAACAGAACCATGCACACCTAGCAGACCTCCAGCAGGGTTGGCCTGCTCCAATTGTAATAGGTTTGTTTATACATTGTGTGTGATGTTTAACTGTATTTTTGTATACAACATGTGCTAACATACTGTAGCTCAATGTACGGTAGTTGCGTGGTAGGAAACGGAAGGAAAAAAACAGGCCAATCAAAACCGTCTAACCTATAGCAGAGCACTTTCGACACACCTACTTCTTTCCACACGCCCACTACTTTACTTTCGACACGCCCACTACTTTCCTTTCGACACACCCACTTCTTTCCACATGCCCACTACTTTCCTTTCAACACCCAGTCGGAGGTGTCCATATGTGGCTGGAGATAACAGCCTCAGCTAGCAGTCAGGGATGTAGTGCCGCCAGAGTGTGGAGGAGTGGCACTCCCTCAGTTTTTTCAATTTGAGAATAAAGATAGCTGGTAAAACTATTTCTGGAAAATGTATTCTGATAAATTCTAAATAAATTATATTTAATAACCACTAAAATTCCATGAAAAATTATAGAATGGCAAACCAAATAAATAGGTGTAACAGCCTAGAGGTAGGTAAATGGGGGTATCTTCCCTGTCTTCTCTGGCGGTGGCGAAAATGATGAAGAACTATAGGGTACATGTGTGCACCGTGGAGGCCTGTCAGAGGCTTGCACTTTGACCAATCAGAATGTTGAAAAACATTCCTCATTCACTGCGTGTCTGCCTTGATGTTCACAATCAAATGCTGACCGTATTACCTCCCAAGAGAATTCTCTTCGGTTATAGTCACAGCAGTGTATATTGCCCCTCAAGCCGATACCACTACGACCCTCAAGGAGCTACACTGAACTCTGTGCAAACTGGAAACCACATATCCTGAGGCCGCATTTATTGTAGCTGGGGATTTTAACAAAGCAAATTTGAGGAAACGCTCCCGAAGTTCTATCAACACATTAACTGTAGTACTCGCGCTGCTAAAACACTCGATCACTGCAACTCTCCCTTCTGGGATGCCTACAAGCGCCCTCCCTTTGGCAAATCAGATCATGACTCCATTTCGCTCCTCCCTTCCTATAGGCAGAAACTCAAACAGGAAGTACCCGTGCTAAGGTCTATTCAATGCTGGTCTGACCAATCGGAATCCATGCTTCAAGATTGTTTTGATCATGCGGACTGAGATATGTTCCAGGTAGCCTCTGAGAATAACATAGACATATACACAGACACGGTGACTGAGTTCATTAGGAAGTGTATAGGCGATGTTGTTCCCACTGTGACTATTAAAACCTACCCAAACCAGAAACCATGGATAGACGGCAGCATTCGCTCAAAACTGAAACCGTGAACCACCACATTTAAGTGTAGTTATTCCTTCCGTAAGGCAATCTAACAGGCAAAACGTCAGTACAGAGACAAAGTGGAGTCGCAATTCAACGGCTCAGACATGAGACGTATGTGGCAGGGTCTACAGACAATCACGGATTGTAAAGGGAGAACCAGCCACGTCGCGGACACCGACGTCTTGCTCCCGGACAAGCTAAACACCTTCTTCGCCCGCTTTGAGGATAACACAGTGCCACGGCCGCGGCCCGCTCCCAAGGACTGTGGGCTCTCGTTCTCCGTGGCCGACGTGAGTAAAACATTTAAGCGCGTTAATCCTCGCAAGGCTGCCGGCCCAGACGGCATCCCTAGCCGCGTCCTCAGAGCATGCGCAGACCAGCTGGCTAGAGTGTTTACGGACATATTCAATCTCTCCATATCCCAGTCTGCTGTCCCCACTTGCTTCAAGATGTCCACCATTGTTCCTGTACCCAAGAAAGCAAAGGTAACTGAACTCAATGACTATCACCCCGTAGCACTCACTTCTGTCATCATGAAGTGCTTTTAGAGGCTAGTTAAAGATCATATAATCTCTACCTTACCTGACACCCTAGACCCACTTCAATTTGCATACCGTCCCAATAGATCCACAGACGATGCCATCGCACTGCACACTGCCCTATCCCATCTGGACAAGAGGAATACCTATGTAAGAATGCTGTTCATTGACTATAGCTCAGCCTTCAACACCATAGTATCCGCCAAGCTCGTCATTAAGCTTGGGGCCCTGGGTAAATAACCTCTCCCTCAACGTCAATAAAACGAAGGAGCTGATCGTGGGCTTCAGGAAACAGCAGAGGGAGCACGCCCCTATCCACATCGACGGGACCGCAGTGGAGAAGGTGAAAAGCTTCAAGTTCCTCTGCGTACATATAACTGACAATCTGAAATGGTCCACCCACACAGACAGTGTGGTGAAGAAGGCGCAACAGCGCCTCTTCAACCTCAGGAGGCGGAAGAAATTCGGCTTGGCCCCTAAGACACTCACAAACTTTTACAGATGAACAATTGAGAGCATCCTGTCGGGCTGTATCACCACCTGGTATGGCAACTGCACCGCCCGCAACCGCAGGGCTATCCAGAGGGTGGTGTTGTCTGCCCAACGCATCACCGGGGGCACACTGCCGGCCCTCCAGGACACCTACAGCACCCGATGTCACAGGAAGGCCAAAAAGATCATCAAGGACATCAACCACCCGAGCCACGGCCTGTTCACCCCGCTACCATCCAGAAGGCGAGGTCAGTACAGGTGCATCAAAGCTGGGACCAAGAGACTGAAAAACAGCTTCTATCTCAAGGTCATCACTGTTAAATAGCCATCACTAGCCGGCTACCACCCGGTTACTCAACCCTACACCTTAGAGGCTGCTGCCCTACATGGAATCACTGGTCACTTGAATAATGTTTACATACTGCTTTACTCATTTCATATGTATATACTGTATTCTATGCTACTGTATTTTAGTCAATGCCACTCCGACATTTGTCGTCCAAATATTTATATATTTCTTAATTCCATTATTTTCCTTTAGATTTGTGTGTATTGTTGTGAATTGTTAGATAGTATTGCACTGTTGGAGCTAGGAACACAAGCATTTCGCTACACCCGCAATAACATCTGCTAAATATGTGTATGTGACCAATACAATTTTATTTGAGAGTAGGCCAGTACAGAGTGACCGAAACAGTTTGTGCTTTAGTAAGGTTGGCTTCTTGGCGTTTAATGCTATGGTCATTAATTGCACCATACAGATGGAACGGAAATTCCAGAAGATTGATTTGGTAGTAGTAGCAGAGAAGTTTTTGCGTGTCCAAGGTTTTAGTGCAGAAGAACTACAGTGGGTTTTGAGAGAAGAGGTTCCATCCTCCCAGGCCGACGACCTATTAGGACCAAAGTAGTGGGAAGGGGTGGTGGGTTTGTTGGGGATAGTGGTGTATTTATAGGGTAAGATAGTGGTGCAATTAAATTCCCCCCCAATCTCCTTTTCGTGAACACTCCGACCTGTGAAAGGCAGCAACACACAACCAAGCGTCTAGTCTGCCAGAAAACTACACAAAGAAGAAGAAAGAGGGTAAACGGAAGTGAACAGCAAGAACAATTTCCACGTTAGCGTTTATATTGTTATTTAGACGTTTATTAACACCCTGGAATTCAAAATATGACTAATTTAACTGCACAGCATCACATACTTACGACATGTAGTCTTTAATTCCCGTTGGAGAGGACTTGGTTGATAGGTGTTATCTAGGTAACACTAGCTAGCTGCTAGCGGTAGCTAACAATGGCTAACTGTATCGTTTTTCACACTCAAATAGCCTCCATCATGGAGGTTCTAGCGAATGCAGCCGTGGCAGAGATCTGTAAACTCGTAGACGACGACTATGCAGTGTTTCGTTTGGAAATAACTCAAAGCCAGAAAGAAAACAGGGCATTGCGGAGGAAACTGCAGCTACTTGAACTGAAGGTGGCACGGGAACGCGTCCTCGCCAGTCGTCCCAGTAGTATCAAGATCCTCGACAAATACAGAGGAATGGCAAGAGGTACATTTTGCAGAAGGCAGGGGTTGTCGCCCCGTTCCCATCTGCACATGTGTTCACAGGTGTTACCCAGAATTGGGTCTTGGTCCGTTTTTGGATAGAATGCAATAATTCCCTTGATTATTTAGCAAAGAAACAATATATTCTAACCAGATTATTGATTTATAGCATTTCGTATGATTTACTCAATGAAGACAATGTAATGCATGGAACATAATACATAGTAAAAAAGCTGATGTTTTATTGTCACATACCCCAGATAGGTGCAGTGAAATGTGTTGTTTTACAGGGTCAGCCATAGTAGTACGCCTCCCCTTGAGCAAATTAGGGTTAAGTGCCTTGCTCAAGGGCACATCAACATTTTTTTTTTTTTTTTTTTACCCTGTTGGCTCAGGTATTCCAACCAGCAACCATCTGGTTACTGGCCCAACGCTCTAACCACTAGGCTACCTACGGCCATCTATATCAAGAACTTATGAGATGAATTACCTTACATCCATGTCATTTCTAGACAGTGTCAATAATGTACAAGATACCATTGAACATTCACAGTAGCTAACCTAACCACCTCTTTTCCCCCAATCGCTCTCAGGTGAAGGACATCTCACTGGAGGCCACAGGAGCTTTGTGAAGCCAGCGGGACACAATACATGGAGAGATGACCAACCAATCACGGTTGATGAGGGGAGTAGAACGTCAACCCAGCACATTATTGTGATAGAGGTTAGTGTAATAATGTTGCATAAAATCAAATGAGGCCTGTTTATTTCAGAAAGGCTCCCCTCAGCTATTCACTTGCTTACATGTACATCATAATTCATCTTACATAGGTGAGCTTGTGAGACTTCCCTACAAGATTGATATCCAATTCAGCTCATGTACCGGTAATAACCTCCTCTCTTTTTGTGTCAGTCTGCAGATGCAGAGGCTGCAGGTCCTGGGGTCAAGCAGGAGAGGTCTGAAGGAGAGGAGGACCCACGGCAAAGCAGAGACATCCAGACTGGAGCAGCTGGAGCGCCCCCTGTAGCCATGGAGGACCCCACCACCGCCCCAGTGCAGCCCAGGACCCGAAGAAGCATCACCGAGGTCAGTGGAATGCCGAACGCCGTCCTCAAGTCAGACACAAAGACTTTAACAGGGCTGGGGCGACTCGGCTGTCCTCCTGCTCCCTGCACAGAGTATTTACTTTACGGTAACCCAAGGACGGTAATGTCCCATCAGGACTCAGGTGTCGCGTTACAGACTCACAGTGATCCGTCCTGTTCATACGCTACAGAGACACAGATGATACCTGGTAACATGCCTGTGGGCTTAGATACACAGACTAATCCAATGAGAGGGGACTGGAACCAGTACAGCAGTAGTGTATACTCTGAAGGGTTCCTAGATAAGAAAGGGGAGGGTCTGGTCGTAGATGAGGTGACTGTGAAAGTGGAGGGCGATGCTCCTCTGACATGGAATGCAGACGAGACTCACTTAGGAGAAGGACACTCACAAGGCAACACCAGTGACTTCTTAGACTACAGGGAAAGCTTAGAGACTAATCTAAATGTCTCAACCCACTCCCCTTTACACCCAGTGGCCATGTCTATGGCACCTTCCGATTCACAAGGCAGCGTCCTTTTTGATCAGGTATCGAACTCAAACAACCAAAAGGCCAAGCCGCGGGAAGGGGGAGCAACAACGGGCGGTAAAGAGAAGCGGTTCCTCTGCATGTTCTGTAACAAAGGCTTCAGCTGCTCCCAGAAGGTGGAGATCCATCAGAGGGTCCACACAGGGGTGAAACCCTTCACCTGTACCCAGTGTCACATGCGCTTCGCCCATGCGGGCAACCTGAAGAGGCACCAGAGGGTCCACACAGGGGTGAAACCCTTTAGCTGTACCCAGTGTCACATGTGCTTCGCCCAGGCTGGTGACCTGAAGAGGCACCAGAGGGTCCACACAGGGGAGAAACCCTACAGCTGTACCCAGTGTCACATGCGCTTCGCCCAGGCTGGTGACCTGAAAAGGCACCTGAAGGTCCACATGTGAGAAAGGCCAATTTGCCTGAAGTTTAGATCAAACCCTGCATTAAAGACAAAGATTCATTTTCATTGTTGTCAACAGAAAAGATCCAGATGCATTTGGAATAACGAGAGTAACCGATTTCAGTGTTGAATATTCCTGAATAGAAGATTGCATCCAGACATTGTGTGATATATAAGGTTTACAAGCCTAAAAAGTCTGTTACATATTGTGTTTATACTGTGTAGGCTATATGATGTTCCCAATTGCATGTTTCATTACTTCCATTCACTACTTTCCCAAGACACTTTTTATGAGAAATTGAAGTTCATGCAGATTTTTAGGTGTGGTTTTCATATGGTGTAATTAACACTTGTTTATGTTTAATAAACACAACATGGGACTTTTAATTCTGACTTTTGACTCTCTTTACTATACAGTGAGGGAAAAAAGTATTTGATCCCCTGCTGATTTTGTACGTTTGCCCACTGACAAAGAAATTATCAGTCTATAATTTTAATGGTAGGTTTATTTAAACAGTGAGAGACAGAATAACAACAAAAAAATCCAGAAAAACGCATGTCAAAAATGTTATAAATTGATTTGCATTTTAATGAGGGAAATAAGTATTTGACCCCCTCTCAATCAGAAAGATTTCTGGCTCCCAGGTGTCTTTTATACAGGTAACGAGCTGAGATTAGGAGCACACTCTTAAAGGGAGTGCTCCTAATCTCAGCTTGTTACCTGTATAAAAGACACGTCCACAGAAGCAATCAATCAATCAGATTCCAAACTCTCCACCATGGCCAAGACCAAAGAGCTCTCCAAGGATGTCAGGGACAAGATTGTAGACCTACACAAGGCTGGAATGGGCTACAAGACCATCGCCAAGCAGTTTGGTGAGAAGGTGACAACAGTTGGTGCGATTATTCGCAAATGGAAGAAAGACAAAATAACTGTCAATCTCTCTCGGCCTGGGGCTCCATGCAAGATCTCACCTCGTGGAGTTGCAATGATCATGAGAACGGTGAGGAATCAGCCCAGAACTACATGGGAGGATCTTGTCAATGATCTTAAGGCAGCTGGGACCATAGTCACCAAGAAAACAATTGGTAACACACTACGCCGTGAAGGACTGAAATCCTGCAGCGCCCGCAAGGTCCCCCTGCTCAAGAAAGCACATATACAATGGGGAGAACAAGTATTTGATACACTGCCGATTTTGCAGGTTTTCCTACTTACAAAGCATGTAGAGGTCTGTAATTTTTATCATAGGTACACTTCAACTGTGAGAGATGGAATCTAAAACAAAAATCCACAAAATCACATTGTATGATTTTTAAGTAATTAATTTGCATTTTATTGCATCACATAAGTATTTGATCACCTACCAACCAGTAAGAATTCTGGCTATCACAGACCTGTTCGTTTTTCTTTAAGAAGCCCTCCTGTTCTCCACTCATTACCTGTATTAACTGCACCTGTTTGAACTCGTTACCTGTATAAAAGACACCTGTCCACACACTCAATCAAACAGACTCCAACCTCGCCACAATGGCCAAGACCAGAGAGCTGTGTACGGACATCAGGGATAACATTGTAGACCTGCACAAGGCTGGGATGGGCTACAGGACAATAGGCAAGCAGCTTGGTGAGAAGGCAACAACTGTTGGCGCAATTATTAGAAAATGGAAGAAGTTCAAGATGACGTTCAATCACCCTCGGTCTGGGGCTCCATGCAAGATCTCACCTCGTGGGGCATCAATGATCATGAGGAAGGTGAGGGATCAGCCCAGAACTACACGGCAGGACCTGGTCAATGACCTGAAGAGAACTGGGACCACAGTCTCAAAGAAAACCATTAGTAACACACTACGCCATCATGGATTAAAATCCTGCAGCGCACGCAAGGTCCCCCTGCTCAAGCCAGCGCATGTCCAGGCCCGTCTGAAGTTTGCCAATGACCATCTGGATGATCCAGAGGAGGAATGGGAGAAGGTCATGTGGTCTGATGAGACAAAAATAGAGCTTTTTGGTCTAAACTCCACTCGCCGTGTTTGGAGGAAGAAGAAGGATGAGTACAACCCCAAGAACACCATCCCAACCGTGAAGCATGGAGGTGGAAACATCATTCTTTGGGGATGCTTTTCTGCAAAGGGGACAGGACGACTGCACCGTATTGAGGGGAGGATGTATGGGGCCATGTATCGCGAGATCTTGGCCAACAACCTCCTTCCCTCAGTAAGAGCATTGAAGATGGGTCGTGGCTGGGTCTTCCAGCATGACAACGACCCGAAACACACAGCCAGGGCAACTAAGGAGTGGCTCCGTAAGAAGCATCTCACGGTCCTGGAGTGGCCTAGCCAGTCTCCAGACCTGAACCCAATAGAAAATCTTTGGAGGGAGCTGAAAGTCCGTATTGCCCAGCGACAGCCCCGAAACCTGAAGGATCTGGAGAAGGTCTGTATGGAGGAGTGGGCCAAAATCCCTGCTGCAGTGTGTGCAAACCTGGTCAAGACCTACAGGAAACGTATGATCTCTGTAATTGCAAACAAATGTTTCTGTACCAAATATTAAGTTCTGCTTTTCTGATGTATCAAATACTTATGTCGTGCAATAAAATGCAAATGAATTACTTAAAAATCATACAATGTGATTTTCTGGATTTTTGTTTTAGATTCCGTCTCTCACAGTTTAAGTGTACCTATGATAAAAATTACAGACCTCTACATGCTATGTAAGTAGGAAAACCTGCAAAATCGGCAGTGTATCAAATACTTGTTCTCTCCACTGTACATGCCCGTCTGAAGTTTGCCAATGAACATCTGAATGATTCAGAGGAGAACTGGGTGGAAGTGTTGTGGTCAGATGAGACCAAAATGGAGCTCTTTGGCATCAACTCAACTCGCCGTGTTTGGAGGAGGAGGAATGCTGCCTATGACCCCAAGAACACCATCCCCACCGTCAAACACGGAGATTGAAACATTATGCTTTGGGGGTGTTTTTCTGCTAAGGGGACAGAACAACTTCACCGCATCAAAGGGATGATGGATGGGGCCATGTACCGTCAAATCTTGGGTGAGAACCTCCTTCCCTCAGCCAGGGCATTGAAAATGGGTTGTGGATGGGTATTCCAGCATGACATTGACCCAAAACACACGGCCAAGGCAACAAAGGAGTGGCTCAAGAAGGAGCACATTAAGGTCCTGGAGTGGCCTAGCCAGTCTCCAGACCTTAATCCCATAGAAAATCTGTGGAGGGAGCTGAAGGTTCGAGTTGCCAAACGTCAGGCTCGAAACCTTAATGACTTGGAGAAGATCTGCAAAGAGGAGTGGGACAAAATCCCTCTTGAGATGTGTGCAAACCTGGTGGCTAAGTCATGTTTTGCAGAGGGGTCAAATAGTTATTTCCCTCATTGAAATGCAAATCAATTTATAAAATTTTTGACATGCGTTTCTCTGGATTTTTTTGTTGTTATTCTGTCTCTCACTGTTCAAATAAACCTACCATTAAAATTATAGACTGATCATTTCTTTGTCCGTGGGCAAATGTACAAAATCAGCAGGGGATGAAATACTTTTTTCCCTCACTGTACATCACATCTGATCTCACCCTATTCTGCATACACCCAACAGCACTTTATAACCAATATAGACTTACTAAATATACCTACACAGACCCACACACTAACAAACACCTACTGTACAGTCGTGGTCAAAAGTTTTGAGAATGACACAGGTAAAGTTTGCTGCTTCAGTGTTATGAGATATTTTTGTCAGATGTTACTATGGTATACTGAAGTATAATTACAAGCATTCCATAAGTGTCAAAGGCTTTTATTGACAATTACATTAAGTTAATGCAAAGAGTCAATATTTGCAGTGTTGACCCTTCTTTTTCAAGACCTCTGCAATCCGCCCTGGCATGCTGTCAATTAACTTCTGGGCCACATCCTGACTGATGGCAGCCCATTCTTGCATAATCAATGCTTGGAGTTTGTCAGAATTTGTGGGTTTTTGTTTGCCCACCCGCCTTTTGAGGATCGACCACAAGTTCTCAATGGGATTAAGGTCTGGGGAGTTTCCTGGCCATGGACCCAACATTTCGATGTTTTGTTCCCTGAGCCACTTAGTTATCACTTTTGCCTTATGGCAAGGTGCTCCATCATGCTGGAAAAGGCATTGGTCATCACCAAACTGTTCTTGGATGGTTGAGAGAAGTTGCTCTCGGAGGATGTGTTGGTACCATTCTTTATTCATGGCTGTGTTCTTAGGCAAAATTGTGAGTGAGCCCACTCCCTTGGCTGAGAAGCAACCCCACACATGAATGGTCTCATCATGCTTTACTGTTGGCATGACACAGGACTGATGGTAGCACTCACCTTGTCTTCTCCGGACAAGGTGTTTTCCAGATGCCCCAAACAATCGGAATGGGGATTCATCAGAGAAAATGACTTTACCCCAGTCCTCAGCAGTCCAATCCATGTACCTTTTGCAGAATATCAGTCTGTCCCTGATGTTTTTCCTGGAGTGAGGTGGCTTCTTTGCTGCCCTTCTTGACACCAGGCCATCCTCCAAAAGTCTTCACCTCACTGTGCGTGCAAATGCACTCACACCTGCCTGCTGCCATTCCTGAGCAAGCTCTGCACTGGTGGTGCCCCGATCCTGCAGCTGAATCAACTTTAGGAGACGGTCCTGGTGCTTGCTGGACTTTCTTGAGCGCCCTGACGCCTTCTTCACAACAATTGAACCTCTCTCCTTGAAATGGTTGATTTAGGTGCAATCTTACTAGCAGCAATATCCTTGCCTGTGAAGCCCTTTTTGTGCAAAGCAATGATGACGGCACGTGTTTCCTTGCAGGTAACCATGGTTAACAGAGGAAGAACAATGATTTAAAGCACCACCCTCCTTTTAAAGCTTCCAGTCTGTTATTCTAACTCAATCAGCATGACAGAGTGATCTCCAGCCTTGTCCTCGTCAACACTCTCACCTGTGTTAACTAGAGAATCACTGATATGATGGCAGCTGGTCCTTTTGTGGCAGGGCTGAAATGCAGTGGAAATGTTTTTGGGGGATTAAGTTCATTTTCATGGCAAAGAGGGACTTTGCAATTAATTGCAATTCATCTGATCACTCTTCATGACATTCTGGAGTATATGCAAATTGCCATCATCAAAACTGAGGCAGCAGACTTTGTGAAAATTAGTATTTGTGTCATTCTCAAAACATTTGACCACGACTGTACACGTCAAAATAGTTTAATCAGGTTTGTCTGATGATTTATCATAGCTGACTTATTTTTACCCACAACATATTATTTATGTCCACCATGATGGGTTTAACAACAATGAAGTAATTATGTAACTACAGTAAAGGACTCAAACATAGTGGGGATGGGTAAACACTCCATGTTGAAAGTGTGTTTATTATCTGTGTGTGCGTGTGTACGTACCTGAGGGAAGGTATGTCTGTAATCTGTATCACCTGTCTCTTCCAGGAGCAGGAGGAGGGGTGTGAGGAGGGTCTGGGGAACCCTGAGGGGACCATGGTCATGGAGGACAACCAGACTACACCTCCTCCTGAACCCACAGAGGAACCAGCTGAACAGCACAGGACCACACACAGTCTCACTGAGGTGAGCCCACTGTGAACTATTGTCTGCATAGTATTAGGTCAGGGCTCGTATCCACAGTGTCTCAGAGTAGTAGTGCAATCTAGGATCAGTTTTGCCTTTTAGATCATAATTAATAAGAATATGTAGCCAGATGGGGACCTGATCCTCAATTTGAGACTTTGTGGATACGGGCCCAGGTCTTGATAGATTTTGTCTTAAGTGTGGGACTATGTCTTTGAGTTATCAAACCATTAACAACATCTAACCAGTAGCAAATGAACGTACATGTTTGCATAGTACTCATAGCCATCCCTAATTGCTCAATCAGAAGATGCTCCATAGCAGGGTGCTCATATCAGATTTCTTGATCCAACATCCTCTCACTTTGTATCTCTTACAGTCAGTAGACATGGAGGATGGGAAGTCTGATCTGCTGCTAGTCAAAGAGGAGACAATAGAAGATGGATCAGAGAGCATTGAACTGCTGAGTGGAGTAAAGATGGGGGAGCAAGGTAAGGAGAAATACATATAGCCTACATACAGTAATAGATCTTCAATGGGAATAGTGATGCGCCTGACTTTCTTTGTCTGAATTCTCTTTATTCATTCATTAAGTGAAATCAATACAACATATATTTACATATAAAAACACACATTATAATGTATGAACTTGACCAGGTAATTGACCAAAAAAAACTCCAGATGTAGAGTTTTCTCTGCCATATTTTTAGTCTATTTTCTAACCTCTTCTTGTAGGTGGTTGGCTGGAGGCTAACAGAGATTGGGCAGCCGTCTTGGATTCCCAGACCCAGACGGGAGCAGCCAAGGGCCCAGGGAATAACATCACTGAGCAGGCCAGGACCAGAGGCGACACAGTGGAGGTCAGTGGATGGGACAGCGTCCTCAACTCTGGGCTGGGGAACAACACTGTTAACCACAACCAGAAACAGACAGTTGATCACAAAACAACATCCAAACTTAGTCTCCATGACAACAGACTGGCTGAGACTAGGGCAAGGCGTAGATTTGATCCGGGACAGGGAGGTGACCGTATGCGGCGGGAGAGAACAGACGCTGCTAGCGATGCTCCGTCCTGCTCCTATAGTTGTGATTCAGAGAGACTGATGGCGCCTCAGGTTAACCCCCTAACACAGTGGTCACTTTCTGAGTCAAAATGCAAGCCTTAAAAAATGTAAGCCTATGCAACATGAACCTATTAAAAACAGTACTGTATGAATGAGGTTTGTGCAGTAGGCTTTAGGCCCAATACATTAACACCACATATTGGCTTTACTTGACTTGCTCCGATGAACAGAGAAAGTGAAATATTCTTCAATATAAAAAAAACAACGCAAGCCTATCGATACACTTTCCTACTCATTCATTACAACTGCAGTGCTGGTTGTAGTGCGAGGGGAAGAAGGAAGAATGCACATTTTATTGCTTATAAAAGTGTTGAATACAAAGTGTTGACAGTGCTGAGTAAGAACTTAAACATGAACTCACTCATAAAAACAGCACCTCTTTGCTGTATTCGTTGACAGTCTCTCTCTAGTCATGATTTTAAAAGTTTTTACATCTCACAGTATCAACTTCGCTGTAGCTTTCTTTTAAGCCTGCTACGTTACTGCAGACACGGTAATCTGAGCCATCCGATTGGCCGGAGGTAGGCCTATAGTGCACTTGATTTGCTCTCCGGGCCTGCCGGCAAGGCAGAGGTTGTACCTTCAAACACATGCAATGGTTCAAAATGGGAACACCGCTGAATCGGGTGCACCTACAGCCAACAGCGCCAGACAAATAATAATAAATAGGAACGCAAGGCTTTATCATTGGGTTTTTTACAGAACTGTTCGGCCATCGACTAGGAATGCATTGGAGATCGACCGGTTGGTGACCACTGCCCTAACAGGTGAATTTAGTCTCTATGACAACAGACTCGCTGAGACCAGGGCGAGGCGCAGATTTGGTCTGCGGGGACGGGGAGGTGTTTGTATGCGGCGGGAGAGAACAGACACAGACTCGGCTAGCGATGCTCCGTCCTGCTCCTATAGTTGTGATTCAGAGAGACTGATGGCGCCTCAGGTTAACCCCCTAACAGGTGCTGCCTTCAGCCTGCCTTCTATAGGATCTATCAACTGGAACATGGATCCTGTGACAACACAGACACTCCCTGGCCTTCATCCTCCTCACACTCGCCTAATGTAAAACCAGAACTCAGACAATACCAGTGCCTCAACAATAAATGGCTGCACAAGCCCATTGACAAATGACAGTAGTAGTAATGCTATCAGTAGATCCGGTGGCAAAGAGAAGCACTTCTAGTGTTCATTCTGTGGGAAAGCCTTCAGTTTCCCCAAACAGGTGGAGATCCACCAGAGGATGCACATGGGGGAGAATCTGTTTGGTTGCCACCTGTGCCAGGCAAGTTTCTCCCACTCGTCCAAGATTGAAGAGGCACCAGAGGATCCACACCGGGGAGAAACCCTCCAGCTGCCCCCAGTGTGAGAAGAGGTTCTCCCACAAGCACCAGCTGAAGATGCGCCTGAAGATGCACACAGGAGAGAGGCCGTTCGCCTGTACGCACTGCGGGAAGAGGTTCTCAGAGAGGAGCTACCTGAGGATACACCAGCAAAAAATGCACACGGCCCATGAGTAGTGACATGTAATGTAGTACTAGTTTGTTCGTTTGTAGTTAATTCTGTCGGTTTTGGATGTAGTAGGGAACTGGATGAGGTGAACTGAGGAAAGAATGAGTATGATGAGGCAGAGTTGATGATATGGTGATGGTTGGTGTGATGGTGTCTGTAAAAATGCTTCACTGATGAAAAGTGATAACTATGTCCCTTTAGCTTTTATAGTGAGGTAAGGATAGTACCTCAATTCATGTTTACTTGACATAAAGTAGTGAAGATGTGTGTAATGTAATGTTGAACCTTTTCCAAAGTATTCTAAAATTAATTTTATCAAAGTGAGGGTACCAGATTTACAGAAAAGGTAAAGTGTTACCATAGTGAGAAAAGTTATTCTACTTGTCAAATGTATTGTTTTGTGCAATAAAAGTACTGTACTTCATGTTATGTGAGGGTATGACCATTTTGTTGCAATTAAATACAAAATCAACTCTGTGCTGACTGACTTGGTTATTTTTGTATCATTGCAGGGTCTGCGTTTCCCTTATCAGTCGAACCAAAACATTACACTTCATTCTTGAATCAACACATGGACATTTCTTTTATAATAAACTCCAATGGCTCCATATTGTTAGGTACTTGAATCACAGTGTTAGAGATGGGCTTGACTGTGGTTAACATTTTATAATATAATGTCATGTTTCTGTTTGTACAGCAAAGAGTTTCTTATATAAACCTTTATATGCTCTTCTGTACAATTTGTGTTTACAGTCTGCAGTCCATGAAGACCTGCTGATCTCCGGTGTTACTGGCGGGAGAGACTGGACCTCTGAAGCGGCTGGTCACAATCCCTGGCCCCGGATCAGGACCCTGGATCAGAAGCCGTCCCTCTTCCTTCCCGAGTCAGAACCAGGGCCGAACCACGAGGGACAGAGACTCCACCACAACCACTACACAGAACACAACCAGTGGACAGGTGGAATGAACCACCTCAGTCCTGGTGGTCATCAGAGAGACAGAGGCTCCAGTCTGCAGCACAGACCCTTCTCTTCACAGTCTCAGTGCAGGGATGAAGCAGGGCCTGGGGCTGATAGAGATATACCCTCCTGTTCCTATGATACAAACACCACAGTATCTATGCTGAACAGAGCAGGTCATCCTGGGCTTCAGCCTTCAGAGAGAGTGGTGGGAGAGCCCCCTGGTGGGAGTCTATCAGCAAGTCTGTCTTTTCCTTCAGGGTCTCATCTAATGCCTGGTGACTGGGTTCATGGAAGGCCTGGACCTGGGTCTAGCCTTCCTCAGTTACCTCATGGTTACCCAACCAATACAGACAGGGTCAGGATGGGCGTTCACCACAAGAGGTACCTAGCCTATAACACAGCACACAATCTCAACAACACCCAAACAATGGCTAGAGGTCAAGGAGAGAGCTCAAAGACTAACCACCTGAGGGTGGTGGCTCCTGCTTCTACCTCCTCTGGTGTCATTGGATCACAACGTGGGAGGCCGAGTGTTAGGTTGGACGCTGACAAGCCGTATGCCTGCCCCACGTGTGGGAAGCGTTTCACTGAGGCAAACTATGTGAAGAGGCACCAGACCGTTCACACCAAGGAGAGGCCCTTCAAGTGCAAACTATGTTACAAGAGCTTCGCCTTCCTGAGTAACCTTATCAGGCATAAGAGTGTCCACAATGGGAAGAAATCGTAGCATTGTGGCTTGAGATGTACAAAAGGGGATATCTGAGAACCATTCTTTAGCTGACATAATATAATTATCATGTGAAGTGTATTGGGGAAAGAGGTTAATTAAACACATACCCCTCCTTAACCCTTTAACTGTGTAAAGACCTGTTTTTAGAGAGACAGTAAATCTAGGCTAGAACAAGGATAGTTGAATATTTACCTTACTGAGGATGGAATAAAGTCATTATTTTCTACTCTATTCTTGCTAACACACTGTTCTTTCTAAACAAGTCTGCTCTGAGCTTGAAAGATACTGATCATAGATTTGATGTGTAATGTAATAAGCAGTACAATTTTTTCAAAGAACAGTGCGCATTCCTTTTTCGTTTAACCACACCCTTTGAGCTATGGCGCCAACCAAAAAAGACCCTCTTCTTCAGTGTTAACAGAATCGCTGTGTGTATTAACTGTTGCTGGAGATCAGAAGTGTCCAGTGAGAGAATGGTAGGTTGAGGTTGTACAGAAGGTGTCGTATGCTGAGGCAGTGAAGAGAGTAGTAGAGGAAGATCCAGGGCAAGGGATCCTAAGAGGTTCCCTGTGAGTAGGCCCAGGCCAATAGAGAGTTATAGGAATAACGTGTGCTTCAGAAAGGTTGGCTTCTTAGCGCTCATTGTCATGGTTATCAACTGTACCGCAGAAATGGAACCTAAATCACAGAAAATATATGTTGTGGTAGCTGCAGAGAAGAAATTGGGTGTATTACGTGATTTTACTGCAGAAGATTTACAAGGTGAGTTGAACGATAGTGTCCCGTCCTCCCAGGCTGCTGGCCTGGTGTAGGATCAGATAGGGAAAAGTAATTGAATAGTGGTGAAGTTGAATGGTTGTAGGGTTAGTTGGTAGGGCAATTTTTCTTCCCTTTTTGTGTAACAAAGTGTCTTAAATTCACACTCCAGAACAGTAGGCGGACACAGCCCACACATTAGGTGGCGGCATGCACCTCTATCGAATGTTTGTGGACCAGCATAATACCAAGAATAAGGCTGTGACCTCTGCGATTTCCTTTCAAAATAAAAGTCCCGCAATGAAGATGGTACAAAATAATACAAATGGTTTATGTTTTTTTTATGTGCTGATATTAATTTTTTGTGTACCTAATCGTTTCCTATGACCGAAAAAAATCACTAACCTCGATTTGGATGAAGAATTCTACTTCAACAAGACGGTGACGCAGGACATTCTGCTCACCCTGGACCAAACCCTAATCCCAGAGACTCGGAAGAGAAAGAGACTGCGCAAGAGAGGCCTACATGCGGGCACCCTGACAAAACTACTTTGGCGAGTAAATGGCATAGAGGAGTTTAAACAGGCAAAGCGTCAATACAAGACTAAGATCGAATCCTACTACGCCGGCTCTGACGCTTGTTGGATGTGGCAGGGCTTGCAAACTATCACGGATTACAAAGGGAGTATGTGCTGACCAGCTGAAAAGTGTCTTCACTGGCATTTTCAACCTCTTCCTGACCCAGTCTGTAATACCTACATGTTTCAAGCAGACCACCATAGTCCATGTGCCCAAGAACGCCAAGGTAACCTGTCTAAATGACTATCGCCCAGTAGCACTCACATCTGTAGCCATGAAATGCTTTGAAAGGCTGGTCATGGCTCACATCAACACCATCATCCCAGACACCTTGGACCCACTCCAATTCGCATACTGCCCCAACAGATCCACAGATTAAGCAATCTCTATTGCTTTCTACACTGCCCTCTCCCACCTGGACAAGAGGAACACCTATGTGAGAATGCTGTTCATTGACTACAGCTCAGCTTTAAACACCATAGTGCCCTCCAAGCTCATCACTAAGCTAAGGACCCTGGAACTGAACACCTCCCTCTGCAACTGGATCCTGGACGTCCTGATGGGCCGCCCCCAGGTGGTGAGGGTAGGCAACAACACATCTGCCACGCTGACCCTCAACACAGGGGCCCTTCAGGGGTGCGTGCTTAGTCCCCTCCAGTACTCCCTGTTCACCCACGACTCCGTGGCCGCACACGACTCCAACACCATCATTAAGTTTGCTGACGACACAACAGTGGTAGGCCTGATCACCGACAACGATGAGACAGCCTATAGGGAGGAGGTCAGAGACCTGGCAGTGTGTTGGCAGGAGAACAACCTCTCCCTCAACGTCAGCAAGACAACAGAGCTGATCGTGCACTACAGGAAATGGAGCGCCGAGCACGCCATCATTCACATCGACAGGGCTGTATTGGAGCGGGTCAAGAGCTTCAAGTTCCTCGGTGTCCACATCACCTAGGATCTGTCATGGTCCACACACATCAACACAGTCATGAAGAGGGCATGACAACGTGTCTTCCCCCTCAGGAGGCTGAAAAGATTTGGCATTCGCCCTCAGATCCTCAAAAGGTTCTACAGCTGCACCATTGAGAGCATCTCGACTGGTTGCATCACCGCTTGGTATGGCAACTGCTTCGCATCCGACCGCAAGGCACTACAGAGGGTAGTGAGTACGGCCCAGTACATCACTGGGACCGAGCTCCCTGCCATCTAGGACCTATATACCGTGGGGATGGTGCCAGGTTTCTTCCAGATGTGACGCTTGGCATTCAGGCCTAAGAGTTCAGTCTTGGTTTCATCAGACCAGAGAATCTTGTTTATCATGGTCTGAGAGTCCTTTATGTGCCTTTTGGCAAACTCCAAGTGGGCTGTCATGTGCCTTTTACTGATGAGTGGCTTCTGTCTGGCCACTCTACCATAAAGGCCTGATTGGTGGAGTGCTGCAGAAATGGTTGTCCTTCTGGAAGGTTCTCCCATCTCCACAGAGGAACTCTGGAGCTCTGTCAGAGTGACCATCAGGTTCTTGGTCACCTCCCTGACCAAGGCCCTTCTCCCCCGATTCCTCAGTTTAGCCAGGCGGCCAGCTCTAGGAAGGGTCTTGGTGGTTCCAAACTTCTTCCATTTAAGAATGATGGAAGCCACTGTGTTCTTGGGACCCTTCAATGCTGCAGACATTTTTGGTACCCTTCCCCAGATCTGTGCCTTGACACAATCCTGTATCGGAGCTCTACGGACAATCCCTTCGACCTCATGGATTGGTTTTTGCTCTGACATGCACTGTCAACTGTGGGACCTTATTTAGACAGGTGTGTGCCTTTTCAAAATCATCTCCAGTCAATTGAATTTACCACAGGTGGACTCCAATGAAGTTGTAGAAACATCTCAAGGATGATCAATGGAAACAGGATGCACCTGAGCTCAATTTCGAGTCTCATAGCAAAGGGTCTGAATACTTATGTACATAAGGTATTTCTGTTTTATTTTTTTATAAATGTGCAAAAAATTATAACCTGTTTTCGCTTTGTCATTATGGGGTATTGTGTGTAGATTGATGAGGATTCTTTTTTATTTAATCAATTTTAGAATAAGGCTGTAAAATAACAATGTGGAAAAAGTGATGGGGTCTGAATACTTTCCAAATGCACTGTATCTACCTCAATTACCTCGTACCCCTGCACTCGGTACTGGTCGGTACTGGTACCCTGTGTATATAGCCAAGCTATCGTTACTCATTGTGTATTTATTGTTACGTTTATTATTACTTTTCTATTATTTCTCTATTTTCTTTCTCTCTGCATTGTTAGGAAGGGCCCATTAGTAAGCATTTCACTGTTAGTCTACACCGGTTGTTTACGAAGCATGTGAAGTATAACATTTTATTTGAAGTAATGATTACTAGATAGTTATTATGGTAACAACAGTAATACAAATAACAAAACATTATTCATAATGCTACTTTTAATAATTTAGTAATAACAATATTAATAATACAATTATTATTGTAATTATAATAATCAACTTTAGAAAACATTTAAATCCCATTGTTATTTATCCCATTTGTTTGTTCAGTACGTTTTTCATATTGGACATACATACACATTGCACCATACACAACTTCCTGTACATTGTGTCACAGTAAAAGAGGGGGGAGGGGGGAGGGTCCATTCTACTCAGGAGCACTTCTAGTTTCCAAATACTTATGTAATAGGAGAACACAATAGCTCAAACTGTAACCAGGATCCATGCAACTGTCACTCCAAAAAGTTAGCTTTTACGCAGAGATCTGAAACACTTAATGCAGTCATAGGGAAGGGCGAAACCTAGTCAGTTGCACAACTGAATGCGTTCAACTGAAATGTGTTTTTTGCATTTAACCCAACCACTCTGAATCAGAGAGGTGCGGGGGGCTGCCTTTATCGATGCCTACGAATTGTGTGAGGGGTAGGAATGGGCGGATTTCTACATTCCCTTCTCCGGCCGTTGAATTGGGCAGTTCAATGGTGAGAAATGTCTCAGTCCCTGGAGCAAAAACGTTGTGCTATACAGGAGCAAGAGTCCAGGACATCAAAAAGCTGCTCCCAAACATTTTAAACCAGCATCAGGAAATTGAGTCTATCATAGTTCATGTGGGATTGAATGGCAGCTCAGAACAGCTGAAGATGGATTGTAAACAACTGTTGGTGTCAAGCAGTGACCCAATCAAACACCCCATAATATCTGGCCCTCTGCCCTCCCTAAATCATTTCAGCATACTTTTAGCCCTCCATAACTGGCAACGAGACTATTGCAGCTCTGTGGGTGTAACATTTATTGACAATTTTTATACCTTCTGGAAACAAAACTTGTTTTATAAGGAGGATGGGATCCACCCTAATAATTTGGGTTCCTGGATCCTTTCACAGCATTATAAGGCTGCACTGAGACAATGACTTATCAATGACCCAAGCCCAGCTCAGTTAATCCCTACCATTGTGTCGCTGAGTGGTCATAATGCTTCAGCAAATGCACATTATCCAAGGGGCGTTGGAAGATACAATGTAAGTAACCTAATTTATGTCCCTCTTACTGCCCTGAATGCCTCTGCTGATCGCACAGCTTTTGTATGCAGTAATCATGAGCCTATGAACCAGAGTTAACATATGTAGCTTAAGAAACAAGGTTCATGAAATCAATAATTTGCTAGTAACAGATGACATTCATATTCTGACAATCTCTGAATCTCACTTAGATAAAACCTTTGATGATACAGTGGTAGCAATACATGGTTATAACATTACAGAAAAGACAGTAATATGGCTACAGGTTCATCTGCCTCACCTAAAGCCCATTCTGGTGGGAAGCTGCTATAGACCACAAAGTGCTAACAGTCAGTATCTAGATAACGTGTGAAATGCATGATAATGTATGTGATATCAACAGAGAGGTATATTTTCTGGGTGATTTAAATATTGACTGGCTTTCATCAAGCTGCCCACTCAAGAAAAAGCTTCTAACTGTAAATAGTGCCTGCAACCTGGTTCAGGTTATCAGTCAACCTACCAGGGTAGTTACAAACAGCACAGGAATGAAATTACATTTTACATTTGAGTCATTTAGCAGACGCTCTTATCCAGAGCGACTTACAGTTAGTGAGTGCATACATTTTTTCATACTAAAATCATCAACATGTATGGATCACATCTTTACTAATGCTGCAGAAATTTGCTTTAAAGCAGTATCCAAATCCACCCGCAGTAGTGATCACAATATAGTAGCCGTATCTAGGAAAATCAAAGTTCCAAAGGCTGGGCCTAATATAGTGTATACGAGGTCATAGAAAACGTTTTGTAGTGATTCCTATGTTGTTGATGTAAATAATATTTGTTGGTCTGTGGTGTGTAATGAGGAGCAACCAGACGCTGCACTTGACACATTTATGAAATTGCTTATCCCAGTTACTAATAAGCATGCACCTATTAAGATAATGACTGTAAAAACTTACATCCCAGTGGATTGATGAGGAATTGAAAAATGGTATGGTTGAGAGGGATGAGGCAAAAGGAATGGCAAGTAAGTCTGGCTGCACAACCAATTGGCAAACATACTGCAAATTGAGAAATCATGTGACTAAACTGAATAAAAATAAGAAGAAACTACACTATGAAACAAAGATAAATGACAAAGAATGATAGTAAAAAGCTTTGGAGCAGCTTAAATGAAATTTGGGGCAAAAAGGCAAACTCAGCTCCATCATTCATTGAATCAGATGGCTCATTCATCACAAAACCCACTGATATTGCCAACTACTTTAATTATTTTTTAATTGGCAAGATTAGCAAACTTAGGCATGACATGCCAGCAACAAACGCTGACACTACACATCCAAGTATAACTGATCAAATTATGAAAGACAAGCATTGTAATTTTGAATTCTGTAAAGTGAGTGTGGAAGAAGTGAAATAATGATTGTTGTCTATCAACAATGACAAGCCACTGGGGTCTGACAACTTGGATGGATAATTACTGAGGATATTAGCGGACAATATTGCCACTCTTATTTGCCATATCTTCAATCTAAGCCTACTAGAAAGTGTGTGCCCTCAGGCCTGGAGGGAAGCAAAAGTCATTCCGCTACCCAAGAATAGTAAAGCCCCCTTTACTGGCTCAAATAGCTGACCAATCAGCCTGTTACCAACCCTCAGTAAACTTTTGGAGAAAAAAAATTTGACCAGATACAATGCTATTTTACTGTAAACAAATTGACAACAGACTTTCAGCACGCTTGTAGGGAAATACATTTAACAAGCACAGCACTTACACAAATGACTGATGATTGGCTGAGAGAAATTGATGATCAAAAGATTGTGGGAGCTGTTTTGTTAGACTTCAGTGGGGCTTTTGACATTATCGATCATAGTCTGCTGATGGAAAAACATATGTGTTATGGCTTTACACCCCCTGCTATATTGTGGATAAAGAGTTACCTGTCTAACAGAACACAGAGGGTGTTCTTTAATGGAAGCCTCTCCAACAAAATCCAGGTAGAATCAGGAATTCCCCAGGGCAGCTGTCTAGGCCGCTTACTTTTTTCAATCTTTACAAATGACATGCCACTGGCCTTGAGTAAAGCCAGTGTGTCTATGTATGCGGATGACTCAACACTATACACGTCAGCTACTACAGCGACTGAAATGACTCCAAAGCGTAACAAAGAGCTGCAGTTAGTTTCAGAATGGGTGTCAAGGAATAAGATAGTCCTAAATATTTAAAAAACTAAAAGCATTGTATTTGGGACAAATCATTCAGTAAACCCTAAACCTCAACTAAATCTTGTAATGAACAATGTGGGAAATTGCTTAGAATAACCCTGGATTGTAAACTGTCATGGTGAAAACATGTTGATACAACAGTAGCTAACATGGGGAGAAGTCTGTCCATAATAAAGCGCTGCTCTGCCTGTTTAACAACACCATTAACAAGGCAGGTCCTACAGGCTCTAGTTTTGTCGCATCTGGACTACTGTTCAGTCATTTGGTCAGATGCCATAAAGAGGCACCTCTGAAAATTACAATTGGCTCAGAACAAGGCAGCATGGCTGGCCCTTAAATGTACACAGAGAGATAACATTAATAATATGCATGTAATCTCTCATGGCTCAAAGTGGAGGAGAGATTGACTTCATCATTACTTGGTTTTGTAAGAAGTGTTGACATGCTGAATGCACCTTGGTGTCTGTTTAAACTACTAGCACACAGCTCTGACACACATGCATACCCCACAAGACATGCCACCAAAACAGATAGAAATACACCTTATGTAACAGCAGGGACTGTGAGGAGACACACAGGCACAGACACACATATACATGATAAGACACGCACTCTACACACACGTGCACATGGATGTTGAATTGTAAATATGTGGTGGTGGAGTGGTGGCCTGAGGGAACACACTGAATGTGTTGGGTAAGGTGTTATGAAATGTAATGTCATGTAGTATTTTAAACTGTATGTAACCGTCTTATGCTGCCAGACCGCAGGAAGAGGGGATCCATAATAAATACAAAACGTCATCGGTGCCCAGGGAGCAGTTATTGTTGGGGGTTAACTGCCTTGCTCAAGGGCAGAACAGCAGATTTTTCCACCTTGCTGGCTCGGGGATTCGAACCAGCTACCTTTCAGTTACTGGCCCAACGCTCTTAATAGCTAGGACACCTGCCGCCCGGTTGTGTGTTATAGGTGTTATGCACAGCCTTAGACGGATATAATTGACGCCTAGGCTATAATAGTCTACATCATTTTGGGGGGAACACAAGCAGTTTTGGACTGAGGTCAAGTGATCCGACAGTCGCAAAACGCGGTCAAGCCATCCCCGTATTCAATCTTCCATAATCAAAAATATACCAAATCATTTATTTATTTTTCGCCGCTTATCAAAAATGACTTTATCACAGGTACAGTGAGGCTGCAGTAGCCTAACAGTGGTGCTGTTTAGCACCTTTAAAATTGTTAAAGCAAGACGTGTTTGCAGTCATGACAAACACAGCTTCACAGATCTAAGTGAGCTTGATGTTTTTTTTTCTATTTAATTAAAGAAAGATTATAAATAGATGCGTTAAATAACTACATTTTCTTGGTCTATCCCCACATTTTGTTTTAAGTAGTTATATTAGTGAACTTTGATGACCCCTATGTTAAAAACATTTTTTTTTTTAAATAGCTGGTAGATTTAAAAAACAATGTGTGCCACAAGTAAATCAATAATCCATTGTTATTAACATTGCAAAGCATAGCATTCCCATATTATGCCAGCTCCAAGATGGGGAAAATTAAAGTTGTCCTATTATAGTGAACATTGAGGGATTCTAATTCAAAATTAACACAGTAAAAACAGATCGCAAACACATTGTGACATCTGTGCCACTAGTAGATCAATAATCCATTGTCATTAACATTGCAAAGCATATTATGCCAGCTACAACATTGGAAAAACACTAGTTTACTGTATGTTACAGTCAGCTTTGAGGTAACATAATTAAATGAACACCGTAAAAATGGATGGTAAACATTTTGTCATGTGTGCCACGAGTAGATAAATAATCCATTGTCTTTAACATTGCAAAGCATAATGCTACCCATATTATGAAAGCTACAAGTTAGGAAAAACACTAGTTTATTGTATATTACGGTGAACTTTATAATTTGAACACAATTTAAACATTTTGTCACGTGACACTAGTAGATCAATAATAGTGTGATTAACATGACACACCATTGCTTCATGTGATCTTGGGGAAGAAATTGAAGAAGATGAGAGGAGGATGTACACCATTGAAGCCAATGAACAGAAAAGGAGCAGAAGAGACTCCAACCTGACTGCTGGAAGAGAGAACCAATTCGGAGAGGACACACACACACCAATTCTCTGTAGCCTCTTGCATGGTGTTAGTTTCAATACTTGCCCCTTGGAACTGTCCCTAAGATTAACCTCTCCTGTCTCTCTCTCCCTTACAGGGGAACTATGAGGCGCAGACACAGGAGGCATAAGGCAGATGACAGGAGAAAAGAGAGGGAGGTGATAGAGGGGAGGACAAACAGAGAAGAGGTGTTGTCCAGGGGCTGAAGACACGTGCCCGAACCAGCCCCCTGCACACCTGATCTGAGGACACATACGTTATTTCATTCTTTTTAAATGTGTATAGTGTAGTAGAGTTCTTAAGCTATCTAGAATGGTATCATGTTGGGGGTTAAGACAATGGGATGATTCTGTAAGACAAACAATAAATGGAGTTCAGGTTATTTTTGTGGTAATTCAGGTATTTAATGTATTATTACATTTCACTTGTTTGTCTTAGAATGCACTCAGTGCCTTCGGAAAGTATTTAGACCCCTTGACTTTTTCCACATTGTTACGTTACAGCCTTATCCTAAAATTGATTCAATAAATACAAATCCTCAGCAATCAACACACAATACGCCATAATGACAAAGCAAACACAGGTTTTAATAAATGTTTGCAAATGTATTAAAAATAAAAAATACCTTATTTACATTAGTATTCAGCCCCTTTGCTCTGAGACTCGAAATTGAGCTCAGGTGCATCTTGTATCCATTGATCATACTTGAGATGTTTCTACAACAATTGAAGTCCACCTGTGGTCAATTCAATTGATTGGAAATGATTCGGAAAGGCACACACCTGTCTATATAAGGTCCCACAGTTGACAGTGCATGTCAGAGAAAAAACCAAGCCATGAGGTCGAAGGAATTGACCGTAGAGCTTCGAGACAGGATTGTGTCGAGGCACAGATCTGGGGAAGGGTACAAAAACATTTCTTCAGCATTGAAGGTCCCCAAGAACACAGTGGCCTCCATCATTCTTAAATGGAAGATGTTTGGAACCACCAAGACTCTTCCTAGAGCTGGCCGCCCGGCCAAACTGAGCAATCGGGGGAGAAGGGCCTTGGTCAGGGAGGTGACCAAAAACCTGATGGTCACTCTGACAAAAGGCACCTAAAGACTCTCAGACCATGAGAAACAAGATTCTCTGGTCTGATGAAACCAAGATTGAACACTTTGGCCTGAATGCCAAGCGTCACGTCTGGAGGAAACCTGGCACCATCCCTACGGTGAAGTGTGGTGGTGGCAGCATCATGCTGTGGGGATGTTTTTCAGTGGCAGGGACAGGGAGACTATTCAGGATTAAGGCAAAGATGAACGGCGCAAAGTACAGAGAGATCCTTGATGAAAACCTGCTCCAGAGCGCTCAGGACCTCAGACTGGGGCGAAGGTTCACCTTCCAACAGGACAACGACCCTAAACACACAGCCAAGACAACGCAGGAGTGGCTTCGGGACAAATCTCTGAATGTCCTTGAGTGGCTCAGCCAGAGCCCGGACTTGAACCCGATCTAACATCTCTGGAGAGACCTCAAAATAGCTGTGCAGCAACGCTCCCCATCGAACCTGACAGAGCTTGAGAGGATCTGCAGAGAAGAATGGGAGAAACTCCCCAAATACAGGTGTGCCAAGCTTGTAGCGTCATACCCAAGAAGACTCAACGCTGTAATCGCTGCCAAAGGTGCTTCAACAAAGTACTGAATAAAGGGTCTGAATACTTATGTAAATGTGATATTTCAGTTTTTTAGTTTATTATAAATTAGCAATAAATGTGCATAAATACACAGGGTGTTCTTGCACATATGAATACATTAACATAAAAGGGAGTAACAGGGCTGCAACCACCAAACACTTGCTCCGTCTACCCTACCTGTAATCACCTGCACTGTCTAGACTGCCTCATTAATTACTGCTGTTGTCACGTTCTCTTGCATAATTCAACAAGTGAGTTAAAAATCAACATGCTTGGCTCTAGATTACACCTATCTAAAGATACTTTACATTGCAAGATCAGACGTAATATCACTATAACCCAAGTATTTTTAGAAGTTGCTTTCATTTCAGCGCATCTAATTTCAACTGTATTAACTGATTACTTTCAAAATTCCACAAAAAATGAACACCCATCAAAATAAAATTATCTTTCTTCTCTTTCTTGTGATGTACAGAGCCTTCAGAATGTATTCACACCCCTTGAGTTTTTCCACATTTTGTTGTGTTACAACCTGAATTTAAAATGGATTAAATTGCAATTTTTTGTAACTGGCCTACAAACAATACCTCATATTATCAAAGTGGAATCATGTTTTTTTAAAGTTTAACAAATTTGTTAAAAAGGAAAAGCTGAAATATCTTGAGTCAATAATTATTCAACCCCTTTGTTATGGCAAGCTTAAATAAGTTCAGGAGTAAAAATGTGCTTCACAAGTCACATAATAAGTTGCATGCACTCACTCTGTGTGCAATAATAGTATTTAACATGATTTTTGAATGACTACCTCATCTCTGTACCCCATCTCTGTACCCCACACATACAATTATCGGTAAGGTCCCTCTGTCGAGCAGTGAATTTCAAACACAAAGACCAGGGAGGTTTTCCAATGCCTCACAAAGAAGGGTACCTATTGGTAGATGGGTTAAAAAATAAACAGACATTGAACATCCCTTTGAGCATGGTGAAGTTGTTACACTTTGGATGGTGTATCAATACACTCAGTATACGCACATCACTGAGTACCACTCTTCATATTTTCAAGCATGGTGCTGGCTGCCTCATGTTATGGGTATGTTTGTCATTGGCATAGGAGGTTTTTTTTGGATAAAGCACAGGCAAAAGCTAAGCACAGGCAAAATCCTAGAGGTTCAGTCTGCTTTCCAACAGACACTGGGAGGAGACCAATTCTAAAACACAATGCCAAATATACACTGGAGTTGCTTACCAAGACGATATTGAATGTCCCTGAGTGGGACATTACAGTTTTGAGTGGCCTAGTTACAGTTTTGACTTAAATCGGATTGAAAATCTATGGCAAGACATGAAAATGGCTGTCTAGCAATGAACAACAACCAACTTGACAGAGATTGAAGAATTTTAAAAAGAATAATGTGCAAATATTGTACAATCCAGGTGTGCAAAGCTCTTAGAGACGTACCCAGAAATATTCAGAGCTGTAATTGCTACCAAAGGTGATTCTAACATGTATTGACTCAGGGGTGTGAATACTTATGTAAATTTGATATTTCTGTATTTAATTTTCAATACATTTGCAAAAAAACAACAACTATGTTTTCACTTTGTCTTATGGGGTATTGTGTGTGTAGATGGGTGAGAGAGAAACAACGATATAATCTGCAAAGTACAGAGAATCCAATTTGAATTCAGGCTGTAACACAACAAAATGTGGAATAAGTCAAGGGGTATGAATACTTTAAATCCCCAACGAAGCTTTAGCGTTCTTATAAGTTCAACGGAGAGCCAATGTATCCCATTGAGCCCATTTCAGCCATTATTGGGGTGTGTTTGACAGGTAATGAAAAAAAAATCTGCAGTGTGGGGATCTATTTTCTCATAACTAGATGTGATGACTAGCTTAGAAGGAATGCATTAATGATTAAACATAATGGGTTTGTACTGTACTGATATAAATTGTTTCACATAACAAGCTGTGATTCATGTGAGGAACGTTAGGGGGTAGGATGAGATAAGACTTGTATTTCTCACAGACACGAACACTGCCTCTTTGTGATATGTGAACCGTCCAAGGACGTAGGTACAAAGAGTACAGGGGACAGTGTCTATGGGTGCTGACTCTACAGGTTGTGATGATAACAACTTATGCCTGGCAACAGTGTGCAATGGTAAAGCGCCAAGGGGCTGGGACCAGCCTGTGCGTCAACGATTGGCTGAGTAAGTCTAAACCACGCTCAGTCTCTACCCTGATAGGCCCAGCAGGGAGCGGGAACTATCTCTGTCAGAGTATTTGAAGAAGAACTTAGAACAATGGATCAGTTCTCTGAGTGCCCTGCGTGGTATTTCAGTGGACCCGTATATACGAACATCATATTTACCATTGAAGTGTTTTGCATTAATTAAAATACTAGTCTATTTTAGAAGACGTGTATTGACCTCTTTTGTTCCTATACCAGATTTGAATTGACGCAATTTAACAATTGGTGACCCCGACGTGATTTGGTAGAAGGGACTTCGCTGGGTATTGTCCGGCCCATTGGACATCTCTGTCATTGAACGGTGTGTTTCACAAAGAGTCCGGACTACTAAAAACAGGTAAGCAGACACCTATTGTTATATAACTAAAGTTCTGCACATTGGCTTTATCCAAATTAATTTTGTGAAACACCTGTTTGATGTAAGTGAACTAAATTATGGAATTATTATGAGTAGATAAGCACCATATTGTGACATGCAAACCTTTGGTGAATGTGATGTTAAACCATGGTACCATAGAGTATTGTTCTACCGGCAAGGTCCGTAACTACGAGGGTACGGCTAGGTTCGGAGAAAATACTGACATCCATCGGCAAGGTCCGTAACTGCGAGGGTACGGCTAGGTTCAAAGATACAGGGAATAATTGACTTAAGTAATTGCTATCGGCAAGGTTCGTAACTACGTGGGTGCGGCTAGGTTCGAAGAATTACACCGGCAAGGTCCGTAACTTCGAGGGTACGGCTAGGTTCGGGAAATTTTAGATAGTGTTGCGCTATGGCAAGGTCCGTAACTAGTACGGCTATGATCATAGGAGCACTTTAAAGTACACTATAGTGTTGCGCTTCGGCAGGGAGCTGTACTTGGGGGCCCAGATCGGAGGAGCACTTTAAAGTATAGGGTGTCGTATGCATGAGCGTGTGAATGATCCCAGTGTAATAAAATAGTGTTTGCAGACGAAATAAAAGAGTGAATGCGGGTTACTAAAATTAATAAACCTGTATACCTTGATAGAAAACTAATTAGGAATTAAAGATGTCTGTGGCTGTCCAAACTGTATAATTTGTGAATAACTATTGGGTTTGTGGTTGCTTAAACCGTATAACCCGTTAATAACAATTGGGAACATAAAGGTAAAATAATGAATAACTAGTATGACTAAACTGAAATGTTTGAACTGATATAACTGAACTGTAACGTTTGATGTTTGACATAGCATAATACTGGTTTTAAATAATTATGTTGAAGCAATTTGGTTTAGTATTTGATTTAACGTTTGATGTTTAACATAGCATAATACTGGTTTTAAATAATTATGTTGAGGCAATTTGGTTTATTATTTGATTTAACGTTTGATGTTTGACCCTGCAAAATATTGGTTAAATAATTAGACTGAAATAATTTGGTTTATCGTTGAAATATAAATATGCACAACTTTAACTAATTAGGTGGGAATAATTGGATTTAAATAAATAGACTAACGTACTTTAAATAAAGGCAGAATATTGGAAACGCTAAAACGAAAAACAGACAAAACCTGTTCCGACTGGACACAAAAGGAGGAAAACGCGAGGGGAGGGGCTGGAGACAGCGAGAGTGTGGCTATTGGAGAGTCAGGAAGGACTAGGGGGTGATTTGTGTCGATTGAGAATTGGCTAAAAACACCACGAAGCGATTGTTTGAGAGGTACCTATACATTTCTAACGATATATACGTATGAACTTGCTCACCCGAACGTAGACGTACATCATGGGTGAGAAAGTAGAGAATATTTACATTTGCATTTTTGGTAATTTAGCAGATGCTCTTGTCCAGAGCGACTTGCAGGAGCAATTGTGGTTGGGTGCCTTGCTCGAGGGCACATCGGCAGATTTTTCGCCTGGTTGGCTCGGGGATTCGAACCGGCGACCTCTCGGTTGCTGGCGCGGCACTCTTGGTCACTGGGCTACCTGCCGCCCCATATGAGTTTAAGGTTGTGCCGTTGTTTGATCATGTGATAAGGTTTAATGGGTAATCACACCATAACTAATGTGGGTATGGAAGTAATGCATAAACAGTGGAGAGCCAATAGGGGGCTCCATTGAACTATTATGTTTTGCTGGGCATTTCGGTGGCATTTACATTTAAGACATTTAGCAGACGCTCTTATCCAGAGCGACTTACAGTTAGTGAATACATATATTATTTTTTTATACTGGCCCCCCGTGGGAATCGAACCCACAACCCTGGCGTTGCAAACGCCATGCTCTATCAACTGAGCTACATCCCTGCCGGCCATTCCCTCCCCTACCCTGGACGACGCTGGGCCAATTGTGCGCCGCCCATGAGTCTCCCGGTCGCGGCCGGCTGCGACAGAGCCTGGATTCGAACCAAGATCTCTAGTGGCACAGCTAGCACTGCGATGCAGCGCCTTAGACCACTGCGCCACTCAGGAGAAGCATGAGGTGAAGTCTGTGTGTATGAGTGAATTCAACGGCTGGTGTGGGTGGTGACCGGATGCTACGGAGTGTTTGGTTTGGTGATGTTGAATGGACGATTTGTAGCGTGTTTTGGGGTTAAATAGAAATACTCACTTATTCAATAGAGAATGGGTGAAGGGAGAGAGCATTACTTTGTGTTGCTGAATGAGGTGAAAGCTAGTGCAGTTTTCATTTGGTGACGTCACTTGCTCTATGAACTGGAAGTATTTACTCTGAAAGCATCGCGGAATGTGTGGAGTGACTGGCGATGTATGTAGAGGGTCCCTGGTTCGAACACAGGTAGGGACAGTGGGTAAAGCTTTCGCATTGGGGCTATAGACCTAGATTACTACGTGGATTGAGAAATGTGAAAGGTTGAATTAGATAGCTTAAGTAGAAGTATTCTAGAAAGGTCTATGAAAATATGTTACAAGGTCCCCTTGCACCTTCCCCGTTGGATAGCAAGGGGAGGGGTGAGCTATAGTTCAAATAATAATATAATAGTAATGTGCCATTTGGCAGACGCTTTTGTCCACAGCGACTTGCAGTCATGCGTGCATACATTTTTTTCTTTGTGTATGGGTGTATGGGTGGTCCCGGGGATCGAACCCACTACCTTGGCGTTACAAGCGCCGTGCTCTACCAGCTGAGCTACAGAGGATAGGAATATCATTAAATGTAATGCTTATCAACGATAGCAAGTATTTGTTTTATTAATTAGGGCCTAATCAGAGAGAACAGTTAAAGAAATTGAATAGCGAACTGAAATGGTGATAGAGCTGTGAATATTGAGTTGAGGACAAAGGAGAATAATTTATGGCTCTGGTTAGCGGGAGAAAAAAATAAATAAAAAATAGAGACAGTCAAGCGAGTTGGGTTGAGCTGTGGGATTTCAAGTGGAGGTCTGAATGCTTGACTGGAAGGCAGTGCTTTGATACATTCTAATTGTTATTACTTTATTCGATGGGTTGCTTGACGCCAGTGGTATTACTTTTGATGTAACCGTGATTGTATTGGCTAAAAACTGAAATATTGTCAAGGTGTGCTGTATGTGGAAGGTGCGGGAATCAGGCGCAGGACACAGAAGCTTCGTACAACAGTCTTTAGTGATCAAAATACGAGCAAAGGTGCCCGGAGACGAGCGATACGCACACATGCGTAAACAAACAGGAAAATATTTAAGCGCACACAAAGTGCGAAAACCTCTCCTAACACACAAGGAGGAAACACAAAACCGACACGACGACAGGACGCTCAATAACACACAACACATGACAAACAAAACGAGAACTTATAGGACACATAATCAACGCTAACTAACCACAGGTGTACAACAATCAGACAAAAGCAAACGAACACAGAAACATACAACGGTGGCAGCTAGTACTCCGGGAACGACGAGTCACCTTACCCCCCCCTTGACGCGCGGCTCCAGCCGTGCGCCGACCCCGGCCTCGGGGACGACCAGGAGGACGCGGTGCAGGGCGCGTAGGGTGACTACGGTGGAACTCAGTCAGGAGAGACGGGTCTAGGATGTCCCTCCTCGGCACCCAGCACCGCTCCTCCGGGCCGTACCCCTCCCACTCCACAAGATATTGGAGACCCCCCATCCGACGTCTCGAATCCAAGATGGACCGAACTGTGTACGCCGGAGCCCCCTCGATGTCCAATGGGGGCGGAGAAGTCTCTGCTATCTCACCTTCCTGGAGTGGACCAGCTACCACCGGCCTGAGAAGAGACACATGGAACGAGGGGTTAATATTCTTATACTCAATAGGTAGTAGTAACCTGTAACACACCTCGTTCAATCTCCTCAGGACTTTAAAGGGCCCTACAAACCGCCGACCCAGCTTCCGGCAGGGCAGGCGGAGGGGTAGGTTTCTGGTCGAGAGCCAGACTTGATCTCCAGGTGCGTACACCGGCCCCTCACTGCGGTGGAGATCGGCGCTCGCTTTTTGTCGACGGATGGCCCGCTGCAGATGGACGTGTGCAGCGTTCCACGTCTCCTCCGAGCACCTTACCCACTCATCCACCGCAGGGGCCTCGATCTGGCTCTGATGCCACGGTGCCAGAACCGGCTGGTAACCTAACACACATTGGAAAGGGGTTAGGTTGGTGGAGGAGTGGCGAAGAGAATTCTGGGCCATCTCTGCCCAGGGAATATACCTCGCCCACTCCTCCGGCCGGCCCTGGCAATACGACCTCAGAAACCTACCCACATCCTGGTTCACACGTTCTACCTGCCCATTACTCTCCGGATGGTACCCGGAGGTAAGGCTCACCGAGACCCCCAGGCGCTCCATGAACGCTCTCCAAACGCGGGAGGTGAACTGGGGACCTCGATCAGACACTATATCCTCGGGTACCCCGTAATGCCGGAAGACGTGGGTGAATAGTGCCTCAGCGGTCTGCAAGGCAGTGGGAAGACCTGGCATTGGGAGAAGACGACAGGCTTTAGAGAACCGATCCACAACGACCAGTATGGTGGTATTCCCCTGCGAGGGGGGAAGGTCTGTAACAAAGTCCACCGAGAGGTGAGACCAGGGTCGTTGTGGAACGGGCAGGGGTTGTAACTTACCCCTGGGCAGATATCCGGGCGCCTTACACTGGGCGCACACCGAACAGGAGGAGACATAAACCCTCACATCCCTGGCTAACGTTGGCCACCAGTACTTAGCGCTAAGGCAGTGCACTGTCCGGCCAATACCTGGATGTCCAGAGGAGGGTGACGTGTGAGCCCAATAAATAAGCCGATCCCGAACCTCGAGCGGAACGTACGTCCGACCCACGGACACTGTGGAGGGCTAGGGTCGGTACGCAACGCCCGCTCGATCTCAGCATCGACCTCCCACACTACCGGTGCCACTAGACACGACTCCGGCAGTATGGAAGTGGGCACAACGGACCTCTCCTCTGTGTCATACCGCCGGGACAGGGCGTCTGCCTTACCGTTCTGGGACCCAGGGATGTACGTGATTTTAAATACAAACCGGGTTAGAAACATGTTCCACCGAGCCTGGCGAGGGTTCAGTCTCCTAGCTGCCCGAATGTACTCCAGGTTACGGTGGTCAGTCAAAATGAGAAAAGGGTGTTGAGCCCCCTCAAGCCAATGCCTCCACACCTTTAGAGCTTGAACCACGGCTAACAGCTCCCTGTCTCCTACGTCATAATTCCGCTCCGCCGGACTGAGCTTTTTAGAGTAGAAGGCACAGGGGCGGAGTTTAGGTGGCGTACCGGACCGTTGTGATAGCACGGCCCCTATACCGGCCTCAGACGCGTCTACCTCTACCTGAAATGGTAAGGCGGGATCCGGATGCGCAAGCACTGGAGCCGAGGTAAACAGGGCCTTCAGTCTCCCAAATGCCCTGTCCTCCAACGCTGACCACTGCAATCGCACCGGACCCCCCTTCAGAAGAGACGTTATGGGAGCTGCCACCTGTCCAAAACCCCGGATAAACCTCCGGTAGTAATTCACAAACCCCAAGAACTGCTGCACCTCTTTCACGGTGGTTGGAGTTTGCCAATTACGCACGGCTGACACCCGGTCAACCTCCATCTTCACCCCTGACGCGGATAACTGATAACCCAGAAAGGAGACTGACTCCTGGAAAAACAGACATTTCTCTGCCTTGACATACAGGTCGTGCTCCAACAGCCTACCCAACACACGACGCACCAGGGCTACATGCTCGTCTCGGGTAGGCGAGTAAACCAGGATGTCATCTATGTACACGACCACACCCTACCCCTGCATGTCCCTGAAAATCTCATCCACGAAGGATTGGAAGACTGAAGGAGCATTCATCAACCCGAATGGCATGACGAGATACTCGTAAATGCCGTTTTCCATTCATCGCCCTCCCTAATGCGCACCAAGTTATACGCGCTCCTGAGATCCAGTTTCGTGAAGAAACGGGCTCCGTGCAAAGACTCTGTCATGGTCGCAATCAGAGGGAGTGGATAACTGTACTTCACAGTGATCTGATTGAGACTACGGTAATCTATGCACGGGCGCAACCCTCCATCCTTTTTCTTCACAAAAAAGAAGCTCGAGGACGCAGGAGAAGTGGAGGGCCGTATGTATCCTTGTCTTAGAGATTCGGCTATGTAAGTTTCCATAGCCCTCTTTTCCTCTTGGGACAGAGGATACACATGGCTCCGCGGAAGCGCTGCTCCTGCCTGGAGGTCTATCGCACAATCCCCCTGTCTATGAGGAGGCAAACGCGTCGCCCTCGATTTACTAAACACAAGTGCCAAATCCTCATACTCAGTGGGAATGCGCAGTGAGGACACCTGGTTTGGACTCTCCACCGAGGTCGCCCCCACGGAAACACCCAAACATCTCCTCTCACACTGGGCAGACCACTCCTTGAGAGCCCTCTCTTGCCACGAAATAGAAGGATCATGGGTACTCAACCAGGGAATTCCCAGCACCACCGGATACGCAGGAGAGTCGATAAGATATAGCTGGATAGTCTCCTCATGACCCCCCTGCGTACACATCCTAAGTGGCGCTGTGACTTCCCTGATCAACCCCGATCCCAACGGACGGCTATCTAGGGCATGAACAGGAAATGGGATGTCAACAGGAAGTAGGGGAATCCCTAATTCTAAACAAAATTTACGATCAACAAAATTCCCAGCTGCGCCTGAATCTACTAGCGCCTTATGCTGGGAATGAGGTGCAACCTGTGGAAATCGCACAGGTATACAGAAGTGCACAACAGAGAGCTCTGGGTAAGTGGGACGCCTACTCACCTGGAAGGACTCCCCAGTGCAGGGCCTGCCGTCCTCTCCCCTAGGAGACCCTCCCCAACACCTGGCCGCGGTGTGTCCTCCACGGCCACAGTTGGTGCAGGGGATGGCCCCCCTCGTGCTCCTACCCCTCTTCTCTCTAGCGCCAGCACCCCCGAGCTCCATAGGGCTCGGCTCGGAGGTGCTGGAGGGTGGAATGGACGAACCCCACTCGGAACGTCCGCGGGTGGCCAGCAGGGTGTCCAGCCGGATGGACATGTCCACCAACTGGTCGAACGTGAGACTGGTATCCCTGCAGGCCAGATCTCGACGGACGTCCTCCCGAAGACTACAACGATAATGATCGATGAGGGCCCGCTCATTCCACCCTGCGTCAGCCGCTAGAGTCCGGAACTCCAGTGCAAATTCCTGGGCGCTCCTCCTCCCCTGCCGGAGGTAGAATAGACGCTCCCCCGCCGCTTTCCCCTCAGGTGGATGGTCGAACACAGCCCTGAAGCGGCGGGAGAACTCCGCGTATGTGATCGTGGCGCCGTCTATCCTCCTCCATTCAGCGTTGGCCCACTCCAACGCCTTGCCGGTGAGACAGGAGATGAGGGCGGAAACGCTCTCGTGTCCCGAGGGCGCCGGGTGTACGGTGGCCAGGTATAGTTCCACCTGCAGGAGGAACCCCTGACACCCGGCAGCGGTACCATCATACGCCCTCGGGAGCGAGAGCCGAATCCCACTGGGTTCCGGAGCTTGGATGGGCGGACTGGCCGATGGTGATGGCAAGGTGTGGTCCTCTGTAGCTCAGCTGGTAGAGCACGGCGCTTGTAACGCCAAGGTAGTGGGTTCGATCCCCGGGACCACCCATACACAAAAAATGTATGCACGCATGACTGTAAGTCGCTTTGGATAAAAGCGTCTGCTAAATGGCATATTAATAATTAATTAATAAGGTAGGGGGAGATGTGGGTGCCCCTCTGTTCTCCCATCGGTGCAGAGTGTTTATTACGTCCTGAAGGGCGGTCCCGATGCGGTTGATCTGGTCGTTCTGCTCGCGGACGCGCTCCTCCAGGGACTCGGACGCTAGTGCTGCTCCTGCTGATTCCATCTTGGTGTGTTATTCTGTCAAGGTGTGCTGTATGTGGAAGGTGCGGGAATCAGGCGCAGGACACAGAAGCTTCGTACAACAGTCTTTAGTGATCAAAATACGAGCAAAGGTGCCCGGAGACGAGCGATACGCACACATGCGTAAACAAACAGGAAAATATTTAAGCGCACACAAAGTGCGAAAACCTCTCCTAACACACAAGGAGGAAACACAAAACCGACACGACGACAGGACGCTCAATAACACACAACACATGACAAACAAAACGAGAACTTATAGGACACATAATCAACGCTAACTAACCACAGGTGTACAACAATCAGACAAAAGCAAACGAACACAGAAACATACAACGGTGGCAGCTAGTACTCCGGGGACGATGACCACCAAAACCTGCCCGAGCAAGGAGGAGGAGCAGCCTCGGCAGATTCCGTGACAAATATGACATTTACAGGGGGGACAGGAACAATAGAAGGGGAGACAGATTTTCCTAGGGGTTGATCAAATAATTGATAATGGATCATTTGAGATGAGATCACATGTAGCAGAGTTAGGGTAATCAATTAAATAATCATTGTATACTCGGGGAATTTTGAGTGGTTTTATGGATTAGTTATGAGGAATTAGATTGATACAAACAATTATTGATGGGTTAGGACTGGGGATATCTGTATCATGTTTTATGTGTACTACCATCTTTAGATTACTGATGGTAATTGAAGGTTAACAAAAATTATAACCAGGAGAAAGAGAATTAGCTCATCTCATTGGAATGTTGCCCAGGGCTAGGGGGAGCAGTAGTGAAGTTAGGCAGTATTTAGGTCATAAAAGTGAGATACCAAATTAAGTGAGGCCTGGCTATTTGTGGTTGTTGTTTTTAAAATTGGGTTTTTCAAACAAAAAACAACACACCCAGTATGATGTTTATAAAGCCTTGTTGTTTCAATTTGGGGGGGGGGGTTTCAGCAGGTCAAGGGTGATAGGTCTTAGAGGAGCACGCACAGTGAATTTTATGGAGTTTTTCGGTTTTTGGCTGAGTTTGGGGTATATATGATTTCTTATGAGAATGAATGTCATGAGGACTTAATGAACACTTGGGATAAGTAACATTTATGAAATATTTAGAATAATGGTAATGTTTGGTATACTATGGAATGGAACAGTTCGTTGAATAATTTAAATTGCCTCTGAACTCTGTTTTAACCTTCTGGTGTTAATTAATCATCCACACTAGTAAATTCTAAAGGCATGAGAGGAGGACTTTAAGATAGTTTATTTTACTAAGTTGAGGGTAATTTATAATACTGTGAAAAGTGTGAAGAAGATTATAATTTAGTAATAATATATATGATTTGAACCATAAAATAGAGAGAGAGCTTTCCCTGAATGAGGGATACCTGTTGCTAGTCAATTGTACTAATCTTGGATTACTTTTACGGGATAGAAGTAAATTGAGGTATTATCAAATGTTGTCATTTAAATGTCATTATTAGTATGCTTTAATAAACAACAAGTTGGTATTTGAAACTACCTTTTAATGCAATGAGCTGCAGTAATCAGAGGAAGGCACAATCTAATGCGAAACAGCTATAACCTAGATCATTTATTTAGTAATGAGATCAGGAAGGGAGGAGCAATAAAGAAGCAAGGGACAGTCTAAAAAAATATTTAAAAAATAAGGGATGGCAATTGGATAATGAATTACCAATATTACCTAAGTGATTGTTTAGGTAGGTGGTAATATTGACACATGAGCAGAACATGTGTCAAAGGGGGGATGGTAGGATTAAATAATAAATATATACGAAGGAGAGGACAAAATACTTTTTAAAAAAACCAACAAGAATAGAAATTGAGAGCTGAACATGTATGTGTGAAGATAGTTTATTAACCACACCCGTATGTCAGAGGTTTTGTGCCCCACAGGTGAACTAAAGGAGAAGGTGACCCACTCTATCTGACCAGGTGACTGGTGAGCATCCAGTCCCTAAAGAAGAAAAACTGGAAGCAGGCCTGTTGGGAAGGGCCCTATCAGGTTATATTGGTCAATGCCTTTGCCATTGGAATAGCTGAGAGATCCGCCTGGGTGCATGTCACACACTGCAAAAAGGTAAACCCAGCTACACCTGACGAACAAACACAGAGTTAGGAGAAAGGATCGATCACCACTAGGGCTCGGGGGTTGGCTCCTTAACGAAGATTCCCTTACCCTGTCTGATCATCCCTGTGTGAGTTCGATAGAAGGTAAAGCAATGGGTTGGCCTCTGGCGTCTGACATGTTCTCAGGGCGAGGGTGGGGATTCACAGGTCTCCTGACGGTAGGTAGCTGTCTGATTGTGGGGGCCATATTCCTAACACACTCAAACCCTCCTGATCCGCCAGAAGTAGTAGTTAACCTAACACAAGTTGATAAAATAATACCTGAGCACAGTCTACGAAGGCATAGGAGACAGCTAGATGTAGGGAAAGGGGAAGTACTAGGGACTGTAGGGAAGGACATCACCTTTTGAGGTCTTTGCGGACCAGTTGGGGAGTTGGGGACTACTGGCTGGTAGTATCGTAAAGGATGGGAGATATATATGTATGTCACCATGTACATCTTGGGACTATGTAGTTGCTCATACCGAGCAGGGGGGGGGGTATGTCAATCTCCATACACAGTTTAAGGACAGGTGTAGTATTGTGAAAGTAGGGAATTACCAGAAATGGCAGTGCGACCCATATAAGGGTAGGTACTGTCTGAAAGTCTGAATTACGCTAAAACGGGTTACACAGACCTGACAAGTGAGATATCCTCTTCAACTGGGGCACCCTATAGAGTAAACCTCTCTGAGGGAGGTAGTGAGACCGGGGCTGTGGTGAAGATAGTGCAAACTATAGACCTGAAGGAAGTAGTACAGGTGGAGATGGGGTATAGAGATCTTAACCTGTGGTTGGAATGGATTCAGTATACGGCAAGAACTATGTCTAAAGAGGACTGTTATGCCTGTGGGACAGCCAAACCAAGGTTAACAACTACTCCGTTCCCCTTGACAGGCTTTAACTCTCTGTTAGGTTTATCCTCCATGATTAAATTGTTCAAGCCACCTGGGAATGTGGTGAAGGAGTCTTGTAGTAACTTGCACTATCTGTATCCCCCGATAACAAAGTCACCCCAACCTACGTTGCCTCCGTTTGAAGTCTCAGGGGATTCTTATTATTGTTTTTCTAGGACTAATAAGATAGGATACAGGGTAGGGCATCTTAGCTCCTGCTCCCACACAGAGAATGTCATAACTAAAGAGACCATGATTAATCTCTCCTCTTTGTTGCAGCCAGAGGATTTTAGGAACCAAAACCAGGCCCGTGCTGACATCTGATGGTTGTGTGGTGATAACAGATTGTGAACTCACCTACATACGCAAACAATCAAACGTGTCAGAGACTGGTGAGTTGTCACGTAGAAAGGGGGACCTCCTCCCGGGATCCTTTGATGAAAGGATATATATTGATGGGATAGGAGTACCTCGAGGGGTTCCAGAAGAATTCAAAGCTAGGAATCAGATCGCAGCTGGGTTTGATTCAAGTCTTTTCTGGTGGTCAACAATTAATAAAAACGTAGATTGGATAAATTATATTTACTATAACCAGCAAAGATTTATAAACCACACTCGTGATGCAATAAAGGGATTGGCTGAGCAGACAGCGGCAACTAGCTTAATGGCATGGCAGAATAGAATAGCTTTAGATATGCTTTTGGCTGAGCGGGGCGGAGTTTGTGTTCTGTTTGGATCTATGTGCTATACTTTCATCCCCAACAATACAGCACCGGATGGGTCCGTGACCAAAGCGCTTCAGGGACTCACCACGCTGGCGAACGAACTGGCTGAGAACTCTGGTATTGATAGCTCCCTAAACGGTTGGTTTGATAACATATTTGGTAAATGGAAAACTATTGTTGTAACTATTCTGGGTGAAGTTATAGCTTCTATGGGTATACTTGTTCTTTGTGGATGTTGTCTTATTCCCTGTGTGCGAGGGTTGGTGAGAAAGGAGATGGAGGAGGCGGTTTCCCAACAGATGGTGAGATACGGCCCAATCCCGGACTCCGACCTAAGGAATGAAGGATATGAACTACCAGGCTTGGTGGAGTGACACCCTAGAGGGTGTCTAAAGGGGGCCAAAATGTACTTCCCTGTTTGTGTTTTATGTTTTAATAATCTTGTGTTTTGTATTCTATTAATCCTGTGTTTTATGCTTTATTAATCAAGTTAACCATTGTGAATGTTTGTCTTTCCTTATGTGAAGGTTTGAAGTTCCTGGGTGGCTGGTAGCCAACCTAGTACCAGTTGGGTGTAGATGGAAGGACTGAAGGCCTTTTTATTATCATTATTGCCTATTAATAAAAGTGTGATTCTTTTTGTTTGTATTGTATTTTAATGAGTGACACCCTAGAGGGTGTCAATACGGGGAATACTACATTTCCCAGAAATTTCTTATTTTGGGTTTTCTTATTTTGGGTTCACACCCAGTGGGTGTGAAAAGGGGGATTGTGGGGTTCTATTTTCTCATAACTAGATGTGATGACTAGCTTAGAAGGAATGCATTAATGATTAAACATAATGGGTTTGTACTGTACTGATATAAATTGTTTCACATAACAAGCTGTGATTCATGTGAGGAACGTTAGGGGGTAGGATGAGATAAGACTTGTATTTCTCACAGACACGAACACTGCCTCTTTGTGATCTGTGAACCGTCCAAGGACGTAGGTACAAAGAGAACAGGGGAACAGTGTCTATGGGTGCTGACTCTACAGGTTGTGATGATAACAACTTATGCCTGGCAACAGTGTGCAACGGTAAAGCGCCAAGGGGCTGGGACCAGCCTGTGCGCCAACGATTGGCTGAGTAAGTCTAAACCACGCTCAGTCTCTACCCTGATAGGCCCAGCAGGGAGCGGGAACTATCTCTGTCAGAGTATTTGAAGAAGAACTTAGAACAATGGATCAGTTCTCTGAGTGCCCTGCGTGGTATTTCAGTGGACCCGTATATACGAACATCATATTTACCATTGAAGTGTTTTGCATTAATTAAAATACTAGTCTATTTTAGAAGATGTGTATTGACCTCTTTTGTTCCTATACCAGATTTGAATTGACGCAACTTAACAGCAGTCGTAACGTTAACGGGAAAAAACCACAGGCACAAGCGAGAGTATGAAAGAGTCGCAGGAGTAAAAGCAATCAATCCAACGATATTTAAGTGACAAGTAGATTTTGCACCCCTCAAACACAGGAAATAGAAGGCTGACAGAGACAGAGCCTCAGGTGGGCGGGGCATGCGCGTTGCTACGTTAAGTGCAGCAAAATGAGCAGTCACTCTCCTCTGGGTGTAAACTGTAGATTTGGAAACTAGAAGTGCTCCTGAGTAGAATGGACCCTGCTTTTACTGCGACACAATGTACAGGCTATTATGTACGGTGCAATATGTATGTCCAATATTTAAAAAAACTATTGGATTTAAGCTGATTGGTCAATCTTTAAGGGCCGCAAAATGAGCAGCAACGCTCCTCTGGGTGTAAACTGTGGATATGGAAACTAAAAGTGCTCCTGAGTAGAATGGACCCCGCTTTTACTGCGACAAAACGTACCGTGCAATAAATGACAGGAGTACACACATGTTTTAAAAATATATATTCTGGAAATACTTTTTATTAGTCTATAATAAGTATGATAAGTATAAAAGATATCGACAATTGTGCACATTTTCCCTCATTTTCGCCTGTAATTATTCATTTACAAAATGTACAAGACGGGACTGTTATTCTGAAGGAGTCCAAAAATCTGTGACCCGGAAGTACTTTTTATTCTTGCCTTCTTCAAAGCGGTGTCTGTTCTTGTGTTTTTTGATGTGGAGTCTTTCCCTACTCGAATGCAGCTGGGATATGTGTACTATCCTGTCAGATCTTTTGTAAATCGGCCTTTACAATGTTCTTGCTGTAAAATATTTGGACATTTCTGTTTTTCATTACTGAAGGAAGTGGTTATTTAGTTTTTGTAAATGTTTCGTATATAGTCCCGTGTAGCTCAGTTGGTAGAGCATGGCGTTTCCCACGGGGGGCCAGTATAAATAAATAAAATAAAACATGTATGCACTCACTAACTGTAAGTCGCTCTGGATAAGAGCGTCTGATAAATGACTAAAATGTAAAATGTATAATGTTATTTTCCCTTCCCCATAATGAAATTCACTTTTATTTTGTGAATTTTTCACCCCAATCCAGTTGGTGGCGGCAATACACCTTTTGCGTGTAGTTCGCCATAAAACCTCACGGAAGAAGAAGTAAACGGAAGTAAGCGTTGACCAAGAACAATTTTCACGTTAGCGTTTTTGTTAGACATTCATTAACACAATGAAACTCAAACTATGACTAATTTAACTGCACAGCATCACATACGCCCCAGGTAGTCTTTAATTTGCGTTGGAGACAGGAGTTGGTTGATAGATGTTATCTAGGTAAAGCTAGCTAGCAGTGCTAACGTTCGCGAACAATGGCTAACTGTATGGTTTCTCACACTCAAATAGCCTCCATCATGGAGGTGCTAGCGAATGCAGCCGTGGCAGAGATCTGTAAACTCGTAGACGACGACTATGCAGTGTTTCGTTTGGAAATTTCTCAAAGCCAGAAAGAAAACAGGGGATTGCGGAGGAAACTACAGCTACTGGAACTGAAGGTGGCACGGGAGCGCGCAGAGAGGACAACGCGAGAGCGCGTCCTCGCCAGTCGTCCCAGTAGTGTCAAGCTCATTGACCGATACAGAGGAATGGCAAGAGGTACATTTAGCAGAAGGCCGAGCTGAGGGGCCTGTCGCCCCGTTCTCCATTACACATGTGTAACTTTAGATGTGTTAACCAGAATTGGGTCTTGGTCAGTTTTTGGATAGTATGCAATAATTCCCCTGATTACTTAGCTATCTTGCACTGACACAATATCATATTCTAACCAGATTCTTGATTACTGCATTTCCTAATATTTTAAAATTGAAAACAATATGATGCATGGAACATAATCAATCGATCTATAAATAGTATATCAAGAAGTTATGCGAAGTGTTACCTTACATCCTTGCCAATTCTAGACAGTGTCAATAGTGTATAATATACCACTGTAGCTAACCTAACCACTTCTTTAATTAAGCAATAAGCCTGAGGGGATGTAGTATATGGCCAATATACCATGGTGCTAAGGGCTGTTCTCTGGCACAACGCAACGCGGAGTGCCTGGATACAGCCGTTAGCTGTGGTATATTGGCCATATACCACAAACCCCAGAGGTGCCTTATTGCTATTATAAACTGGTTACCAATGTAATTAGAGCAGTAAAAATAAATGTTTTGCCATACCTGTGGTATACGGTCTGATATACCATGGCTGTCAGCCAATCAGCATTCAGGGCTCGAACCACCCAGTATATTGGCCCAGCGTCGTCCAGGGTAGGGGAGGGAATGGCCGGCAGGGATGTAGCTCAGTTGGTAGAGCATGGCGTTTGCAACGCAAGGGTTGTGGGTTCGATTCCAACGGGGGGCCAGTATGAAATTAAAAAATATATATATATAATGTATGCACTCACTAACTGTAAGTCGCTCTGGATAGGAGGGTCTGCTAAATGACTAAAATGTATATAACCCCCAATAACTCTCTCAGGTGAAGGGCATCTCACTGGAGGCCAATGGAACTTTGTGAAGCCAGCAGGACACAATACATGGAGTGATGACCAACCAATCACTGTTGATGAGGGCAGTGGAACCTCAACCCAGCATGTTATCGTGATAGAGGTTAGTGTAGTAGTGTTGCATTAACATTTAGTTACTTTGTAAATAAAATGTGGTCTGTTTATTTCAGAAAGGCTCCCCTCAGCTATTCACTTGCTTACATGTACATCCTAATGTATCTGCCATAGGGGACCTTGTGAGACTTCCCTATGACATTGTTATCCAATTCAACTCATGTACCGGTAATAACCTTCTTTTTTCTTGTGTCAGTCTGCAGAGGCTGCAGGTCCTGGGGTCAAGCTGGAGAAGTCTGAAGGAGAGGAGGACCCACGGCACAGCAGAGACATCCAGACTGGAGCGGCTGGAGCTCCCCCTGTAGTCACGGAGGACCCCACCACCGCCCCAGCACAGCCTAGGACCCAACGCAGCATCACGGAGGTCAGTGGAACGCCGGAGGTTAGTGGAACGCCGAACGCCGTCCTCAAGTCCAAAACAGAAATCGAGACTTTAACGGGGCTGGGTCGACTGGGCTGTCCCTCTGCTCCCCTCTCAGAGCATTTACTTTATGGTAACTCGAGCCCGAGGACGGTTCTGTCCCAACGGGACCCAAGTGACTCGTTACAGACTGGCAATGATCCGTCCTGTTCATATGCTACAGAGACAGAGATGATACCTGGTGACATGCCTGTGGGCTTAGATACACAGACTAATCGAATGAGAGGGGATTGGAACCAGTACAGTAGTAGTGTATACTCTGAAGGGTGCCTAGATAAGAAAGGGGAGGGTCTGGTCGTAGATGAGGTGACTGTGAAATTGGAGGGCGACATTCCTCTGACATGGAATGCAGACGATACTCAGTTAGGAGAAGGACACTTGCAGGGCAACACTAGTGACTTCTTAGATTACAGGGAAAGCTTAGAGACAAATCTAAATGTTGCGACCCACTCCCCTTTACATGCGTTCAGGGACCGCGACCCAGTGTCTACGTCGATGGCACCTTCCGATTCACACGGCCACATCCTTTTCGATCAGATATTGAACTCAAACGATAGGGCTAGAGCCAAGGCTCATGGTGGGGGAGCAACATCATCAGGCAATAGTAAGGAGAAACGGTTCCTCTGCATGTTCTGTAACAAAGGCTTCAGCTGCTCACAGAAGGTGGAGATCCACCAGAGGGTCCACACAGGGGTAAAACCCTTCAGCTGTACGCAGTGTCACATGCGCTTCGCCCAAGCTGGCACCCTGAAGAGGCACCATAGGGTCCACACAGGGGAGAAACCATTCAGCTGTACCCAGTGTCACATGCGCTTCGCCCAGGCTGGCGACCTGAAGAGGCATCAGAGGGTCCACACAGGAGAGAGGCCCTTCGCCTGTATGCACTGCGGGAAGAGGTTCTCAGAGAGGAGTTGCCTCAGGATACACCAGCAGAAAAACCATCCTACTCTATAACATAGAAAGTAACCTTTCCACTCGTTAGACGTTTAGATCAAACCCTCCATTAAAGACAAAGATTAATTGTTATTGTTGGCAGCAGAAAATATCCACAAATGAATTTGGAATAACGAGAGTAACAGATTTCAGTGTAGAATATTCCTGGGTAGCATATTGCATCCAGAGATTGTGTGATATATAAGCCTAAAACGGCAGTTACATAGTGTTTGTACTGTGTAGGCTATATGATGTTCACAAATGCCTCTTTCATTACTTCCATTCAACTACTTAATTTTTTTCCCCCAAGACACTTTTAATGAGAAAATGAATGCAGTTTATCAAGTACATGCAGATTTTTTGTTGAGACGTGTATGTGTGGTTTTCATATGGTGTAATTTAAAACTTGATTGTCTAATAAACACAAAATGGGACTTTTCATTCCAAGACTTTCATTGATACTCTCTTTAGTATACATCACATCTGATCTCACCCTATTCTGCATACACCCAACAGCGCTTTATAACCATTATACACTTACTAAATATACCTACACATACCCACACACACTTTCAAACACCTACTGTACATGTCAAAATAGTTTATTGACTTATCATAGGTGACTCATATTTACCCACAACATCGTATTTATGTCCACCATGATGGGTTTAACAACAATGAAGTCATTCTGTAACTACAATATAGGACTCAAATGTAGTGGGGATGGGTAAACACTCCATGTTGAAAGTATGTTTATTATCTGTGTGTGTACGTACCTGAGGGGGTGTACGTCTGTGTAATCTGTATCACCTGTCCCTTCTAGGAGGAGGAGGATGGTCCAGAGGTGCTGCTGATGAAGGAGGAGGGGTGTGAGGAGGGTCTTGGGAACCCTGAGGGGACCATGGTAATGGAGGACAACCAGACTACACCTCCTCCTGAACCCACAGAGGAACCAGCTGAGCAGCACAGGACCACACACAGTCTCACTGAGGTGAGCCCACTGTAAACTACTGTCTGAATGGTATTAGGTCAGGGTCCGTATCCACAAAGTGTGTCAGAGTAGGTTTGCTGATCTAGGAGCAGTTTTGCCTTTTCTATTTGGAAAGGTCCTAGATTAGCACTCGTACTCTGAGACTCGGGGCCCAGGTCTTGATTCATTTAGTTTTAAGTATGGGACGATGCCTTTTGAATTATTAGTTGATTTGATTACTTGACACTCTTTAAGGTTACACGCTAGCTGTACCTGAAGACTTCCAGTCTTTGTGCTAAGCTAGTTAGCACTGGCTCGCGAAATTGCCTATAACTTCCTGCATACTGGACGCAGAGATGAAAATATGGTATGCACAAGTTAATCTGACTCTGGGGATATAGATAATTGCCAAAATCACAAACTATTCCTTTAAAAAGTGTCAATTAATCAAATCAACTAACACATTTGCATAGTATCAAATGAACTAACATGTTTGCATAGTACTCATATTAATCGCTCATTACCCAATAAGAAGATGCTCATATCAGCTTTCTTGATCCAACATCTTCTCACTCTGTATCTCTTACAGTCAGTAGACATGGAGGATGGGAAGCCTGATCTGCTGCTAGTCAAAGAGGAGACAATAGAAGACGGACCAGAGAGCATTGACTTGCTGAGTGGACTAAAGATGGGGGAGCAAGGTAAGGGAGAAATACATATAGCCTACATACAGTAATAATATTCAATAGCGTTAGGTTCTGAACAAATGGAGTAAAAACTCAAAAGGACGACTAGAAAAAGCTCAAACCACGCTTATTCATCCACTGGGTCATACAGCTGCAAAGGCAAGGTATACAGCTGTGGAAAAATTTAATTTAATCTCTGGTTTTACTATTTATAGGTCTGTGTTTGGGTAAAAATAACATTTTTGTTTTATTCTATGAACTACTGACAACATTTCTCCCAAATTCCAGATAAAAATATTGTCATTTAGAGCATTTATTTGCAGAAAATGACAACTGGTCAAAATAACAAAAAAGTGCAGTGTTGTCAGACCTCGAATAATGCAAGAAAATAAGTTCATGTTCATTTTTAAACAACACAATAGTAATGTTTTAACTTAGGAAGAGTTCAAAAATCTATATTTGGTGGAATAACCCTGATTTTCAATCACAGCTTTCATGCGTCTTGGCATGCTCTCCACCAGTCTGTCACATTGATGTTGGGTGACTTTATGCCACTCCTGGCGCAAATTTTCAAGCAGCTCGGCTTTGTTTGATTGCTTGTGACCATCCATCTTCCTCTAGATCACATTCCAGAAGTTTTCAATGGGGTTCAGGTCTGGAGATTGGGCTGGCCATGACAGGGTCTTGATCTGGTGGTCCTCCATCCACACCTTGATTGACCTGGCTGTGTGGCATGGTGCATTGTCCTGCTGGAAAAACCAATCCTCAGAGTTGGGGAACAATGTCAGAGCAAAAGGAAGCAAGTTTTCTTCCAGGACAACCTTGTACGTGGCTTGATTCATGCGTCCTTCACAAAGACATCTGCCCGATTCCAGCCTTGCTGAAGCACCCCCAGATCATCACCGATCCTCCACCAAATTTCACAGTGGGTGCGAGACACTGTGGCTTGTAGGCCTCTCCAGGTCTCCGTCTAACCATTAGATGACCAGGTGTTGGGCAAAGCTGAAAATTGGACTCATCAGAGAAGATGACCTTACTCCAGTCCTCTATGGTCCAATCCTTATGTTATTTTGAAAATCTCAGCCTGGCTCTTCTTTGCTTCTCATTGATGAAGGGCTTTTTTCTAGCTTCTTCTCACTTCATCTGTTGACTTGACCTCGAGAGGCATTCCTCGCTCCCCAGTTCCGCAGCTGGCCTGCCTTATCAGAGACAAACTATTGCCGTTATTAATGTGATGACTGTTATTTATCAAATCAACTAACTATGTTTAATTGTCACTCGATTAAATTAATCATGTAAAAATGAACTCATTAGGAATTTGGGGCACCACGGAATAAGTTGTTTAACAAGTTACCATCTCCCGAATTAAACTCTTAGAAGATATATGTTATATATCGGTAAGTCACTTATTAAATAATTACCTCTTATCAGGCTCATTCTGAACGTCGCATAATCCTTGAACCTGCAAGAACCCTAACCTTATTGATGAATCAGCAATACACAAATTGGCTTAATTATTGATTTACTAACTAACTAAATAATAACACAGAATACAAACACACACACGGTATTGGTTATTGATTACTAACGTAATACAATGAAAACAGGTCCCTAGTGGACTGGACTATAGCATGACTGCTTGGTTCAGAGACTGAAAGGGAGAGACAGAGATTCAAACTATCGTTGTTACATTTGGAAACTACGCTCACAGTAATCATAATACTTAGCACCCTAACCACCGCTCATTCGGATAATAAATGCAATGTATATATTTATGCGTAGCTGTCCTTGATCGTCGTCTCACTGTTGAACCACTTTCTCAAAAAGGGTTTGAGTGTCCTGGTTCCACTTCGGTGAGACTCGGCTTGTCTTCTAATGGAGTGTTCGTTAGAATAGATACTTCAGATGTACCAACGGTTGTCTGAGATGGGATTGTCCTTCCCAACTCATGTCTTTAGTGAAAGTTCTCGACTCTTTACATGTATAGCTGCAGACTGATATGATAAGGTCTAGTGCGTGGTCTTCTTCTCAAGTAGAGATTGAGAGTTTGAGATTCACTATTTCAAACGTACCACCTCACGTTTTCTGGTCTGTAGAGTGTCAACCATTTCAAGCCGTGTAGCCACAGCTTCACGCTTCCTGGTCTGGTAGAAATTCAACCATTTGCAACATCCGGCTTACACTGAAGTCTGCTTGGTCTGATGTGAATTTCGTCATGAGGGGTTTTATACTTGAGTAGAAAAGGGGGCGTTTCATCATGTTTCTGCTCATCTGGGCGTGGCCACTGACTGAGAACAAGTCAATACGGAAAACAATCATCTCATCTAGAATGCTAAAATCACATTGTTATATTCACAAAAGTAATATTATACTTAATATTTTTTTATATACAACAATTAGATGCAAACCTCATAACTGGGAAGTGTACACCCCCAGAGATACAGTTATGTTGTTCCACCGTCTTTTAATGACATCACAACATAGTAACGAATTCGACATGATTGTTCTTTCAGTCCCCACCGACCATTTCCCCCATTCTTTGTGTTAGAAATATTGTTTCATTATCCACTTTAGGATGTTGGAGTTTTGGCGGGAAGTATCTCTGTGTTAACAAAGCGGTCCTTTCTCCCAATACTTAATGGCAAGGAAGCGAAAGTCCTTTGATCCACTGTCAGGACAGTCATGACACCCTTCACCTCCCTCCTTAGCAACATGGAACAGAATATGGAAAGTTACTGTCTACCCTTCATTGACCCCATCATATACATTCCTTATACATGTAAAGTAATCAAGTTCTAGTATGGTAACATGAATTAGTATATTTCAAGCTAGAATCCAACAATAGGAATAGTGATGCACCTGGCTATTATTTTTGTATTAAACATGACACAATATGAGTACTTCATTTATAAAACAATATCAATACAATTTGTATGAAATACAAAAATGATGTACACTGCGAAACAAAACATTAGGAACACCTGCTCTTTCCATGATATAGACTGACCAGGTGAACGCTATGATCCCTTATTGATGTCACTTGTTAAATCCACTTTAAATCAGTGTAGATGAAGGGGGGGAGACAGGTTAAAGAAGGATTTTTAAGCCTTGAGACGATTGAGACATTGATTGTGTATGTGTGCCATTCAGAGGGTGAATGGGCATGACAAAAAAAATGTGTGCCTTTGAACGGGGTATGGTAGTAGGTGCCAGGCGCAGGTTTGAGTGTGTCAAGAACTGCAACACTGCTGGGTTTTTCATGCTTAATGGTTTCCTGTGTGTATCAAGAATGGTCCACCACCCACAGGACATCCAGCCAATTTGACACAACTGTGGAAAGCATTGGAGTCAACATAGGCCAGCATCCCTGTGGAACGCTTGACACCTTGTAGAGTCCTTGCCCCAACGAATTGTGGCTGTTCTGAAGGGAAATGGGGGTGCCACTCAATATTAGGAAGGTGTTCCTAATGTTTTGTACACTCTGTGTATGTTATCGGGTAAAAAACGTTTTCATGGGCACACAAATCCCCAAAAATGTATGCGATTGCAAAATCGAATGCTTCCAACCCAATGAGTCACCAGGCAAATAACACACTTAAAATCCATGTCTAAAAATTCATCCATGTGTCATGTTTGTTCGGTCTGGATAGTAACATTTTCCTGTAGGTGGTTGGCAAGAAGCTAACAGAGGAGACTGGGGAGCCATCTTGGATTCCCAGACCCAGATGGGTGCAGCCAAGGGCCCGGGGGACAACATCACAGAGCAGGCCAGGACCAGAGGCGAAATAGTGGAGGTCAGTGGATGGGACATTATCCTCAACTCTGGGCTGGGGAACAACACTGTTAACCACAACCAGAAACAGACAGTTGAACACAAAACAACATCCGAATTTAGTCTCCATGACAACAGACTGGCTGAGACCAGGGCGAGGCATAGATTTGGTCTGCGGGGACAGGGAGGTGTCCGTATCTGGAGGGAGAGAACAGACTTGGCTAGCAATGCTCCGTTCTGGTCCTATAGTGATTCAGAGAGACTTATGGCGCCTCAGGTTAACCCCCTAACAGGTGCTGCCTTCAGCCTGCCTTCTATAGGATCTATCAACTGGAACATGGACCCTGTGACAACACAGACACTCCCTGGCCTTGGTCCTCCTCACACTCTCCTAATGTTAAACCAGACCTCAGCCAATGCCAGTGCCTCAACACTAAATGGCTACACAAGCCCATTAAAAAATGACAGTAGTAGAGACAGAATCAGTAAAGGTGGTGGCGACAAAGAGAAGTGCTTCCAGTGTTCGTTCTGTGGGAAAGCCTTCAGTTTCCCCAAACAAGTGGAGATCCACCAGAGGATGCACACGGAGGAGAAACGATTCAGCTGCCACCTGTGCCAGGCCAGTTTTTCGGACTCGTCCAACCTGAAGAGGGTCCACCCAGGAGAGAATTCTTACAGCTGCCCCAGTGTGAGAAGAGGTTCTCCCACCAGCAACAGCTGAAGATGCACCTGAAGATCCACACGGGAGAGGCCATTCGCCTGTGTTCTCAGGGGGGAGCTACCTCAGGATACACCAGCAGAAAATGTAGACGGCCCATGTATAGTGTACTGTAATGTAGTATTAGTTATACTGAATAAAAATATAAATGCATCATGCAACAATTTCAACGATTTTACTGAGTTACAGTTCATATAAGGAAATCAGTCAAATTCATTAGGCCCTAATCTATGGATTTCACATGACTGGGCAGGGGTGCAGCCATTGGTGGGACTGGGAGGGCATAGGCCCCCCCCACTGAGGAGCCAGGCCCAGCCAATCAGAATTAGTTTATCTCAACAAAAGGGCTTTATTACAGACATAAATTCTCAGTTTCATCAGCTGTCTGGGTGGCTGGTCTCAGACGATCCCGCAGGTGAAGAAGCCGGATGTGGTTGGCCTGGGCTGGTGAAGTTACACGTGGTCTGTGGTTGTGAGGCCGGTTGGACGTACTGCCAAATTCTCTAAAATGACGTTAGAGGCGGCTTATGGTAGATAAATGAACATTAAATTCTCTGGCAACAGCTCTGGTGGACATTCCTGCACTGAGCATGCCAATTGCACGCTCCCTCAAAACTTGAGACATCTGTGGCATTGTGTTGTGTGACAAAACTGCATGTTTTAGTGGCCTTTTATTGTCCCCAGCAAAAGGTGCACCTGTGTAATGATCATGCTGTTTAATCAGCTTATTGCTATGCCACACCTGTCAGGTGGATGGATTATATTGGCAAAGGAGAAATGCTCACTAACAGGGATGTAAACAAACTTGTGCACAAGATTTAAGATAAATAAGCTTTTTGTGCATATGTAAAATGTCTGGGAGCTTTTATTTCAGCTCATGAAACATGGGACTAACACTACATGTTGCGTTTATATTTTTGTTCAGTATAGTTTGTTGGTAGTTCATTCTGTTGGTTTTGGATGTTGTAGGGAACTGGATGAGGTAAACTGAGGAAATAAGTAGTATGATGAGACAGAGTAGATGATAAGGTTATGGTTGGTGTGATGGTGTCTGTAAAAATGCTTCACTAATGAAGAGTGACAAACTTAGTCCCTTCAGGTTGATGCTGGTGTTTTATAGTGAGATAATGATAGTGCCTTACTTCATGTTTACTTGACAGAAAGTAGTAAAGCTGTGTTTAAGTCCTGTATGTGAGTGTATGAGAATTTTGTTAAATACAAAATCGACTGTGTGCTGACTGACTTGTATAAAAAAAAAATACATTTCTAGGACTGAGTTTCCCTTATCTCAGTCGAACCAAAACATTATACTTCATTCTTGAATCAACACGTATGGAGCATTTTATTTTTTATAATAAATTCCAATTGCTCCATATTGTTAGGTACTTGAATCACAGTGTTAGAGATTGGCTTGACTGTGGTTAACATTTTTATAATGTCATGGAATGTTTCTGTGTGTACAGTAAAGAGTTTCTTATATAAACCTTTATGCTTTTCTGTACAATCTTTATTTGCAGTCTGCAATCCATGAAGACCTGCTGATATCCGATGTTGCTGGCGGGAGAGATTGGACCTCTGAAGCTGCTGGTCATAAACCCTGGTCCCGGATCAGGACAATGGATCAGGAGCCGTCACTCTTCCTTCCTGAGTCGGAACCAGGACCCAACCGTGAGGGACAGACACTCCACCACAACACAGAACACAATCAGTGGACAGGTGGACTGAACAACCTCAGTCCTGGTGGTCATCAGAGAGACAGAGGCTCCAGTCAGGGATCCAGTCTGCAGCCCAGACCCTTCTCTTCACAGTCTCAGTGCAGGGATGAAGCAGGGCCTGGGGCTGATAGAGATAGACCCTCCTGTTCCTATGATACAAACACCACAGTATCCATGATGAACAGAGGTCACCTTGGGCTTCAGAGAGTGGTGGGAGACACCCCTGGTGGGAGTCTAACAGGAAGTCTGTCTTCCCCTTCAGGATCTCGTCTAATTCCTGGTGAATGGGTTCATAGAAAGCCTGGGTCTAGCCTTCCTCAGTTATCTCATGGTTACCCCACAAATATAGACAGGGTCAGGATGGGTGTTCACCATGAGAGGTACCTAGCCTATAACACAGTACACAATCCCAACAACACCCAAACAATGGCTAGAGGTCAAGGAGGGAGCTCAAAGACTAACCACCTGAGGGTGGTGGCTACTGCTTCTACCTCCACTGGTGTCATTGGGTCACAACGTGGGAGGCCGAGCATTAGGACGGATGCCGGCAAGACCTACGCTTGCCCCACGTGTGAGAAGTGCTTCGCTCATGCGAACTATGTGAAGAGGCACCAGGCTGTTCACACCAAGGAGAGGCCCTTCAAGTGCAAACTATGTTACAAGAGCTTCTCCTTCCTGACTAGCCTTATCAGACATAGGAGTGTCCACAATGGGGAGAAATCGTAGCAGTGTGGCTTGAGATGTACGCAGGGGATGTCTGGGAACTATTCTTTAGCTTAAATATTATAGTTATCAATTGAAGTGTCTTGGGGTAAGAGGGTAATTAACCACATACCCCTCATTAACCCTTTGTTAACTTGCTATTTGAAACTGGATTGTGTAAATACCTGTTTTTAGAGAGAGAGTAAACCTAGGCTAGAACAAGAACAATAGAATATTTACCTGACTGAGGTGATGTAGATGGAATAAAGTAATTATATTATTTTCTACTCTATTCTTGCTAACACTGTTCTTTCTAAACAAGTCTGCTCTCAGCTTTAAAGATAGTGATCATAGGAGATTTGATGTGTGATGTTATAAGCAGTACCTTATTTGAAAAGAACAGCGCACTTACCTTTTTCATTGAACCACACCCTTTGTGTAAACGGAAGTGAACAGTGACCAAGAACAATTTCCACGTTAGCGTTTTTGTTGTTATTTAGACTTTTATGAACACCCTGGAACTCAATATGACTAATTTAACTAACTGCACAGCATCTCATACTTACCCCAGTTAGTGTTTAATTTTTATAACATTTCAAATTACAATACAATAACCAAAAAAAACAGGATATCAATACACATATTTTCTCTGAAGAAACATAAAATAACATTCAAGTAAAATAATAAAATCACTACACATGAATTGAGTTTCAATGCGTTCCAGTAACTCAGAGCTCCCCAGGTCACCCACCTCTCGCGCATATTTTTTGTTCCGGCACCTCCCGATTTACAAATTAAGCACTGATTACTTTATTAAATAACCATAGTTATTGTACAACATTGCCTGATTTTTTGCATCTTGTTTTTGTTCTATTGTAAGGTCTACATGAAATGTACAAAACGTGTTTGTATGTAATAGCGTAATGTAAGTAACATTGAGACAATTGTTGGTTGATCTAGTCTACAGTTTGTGGATGGTCATGCTATAGGCCTACGCTGTAATCACTGTTGTCCCATCAGGAATAGGTGTTATAGGCTACATTGAATTACTTAATATTGTACAAATTGTAAGTGAGTAAATTAATTAATTGCCGTTGAATAAGATACCTAGACCAGATTGTGTCAGTTTCTATCATTCTGAACCAAATTACAGACACTGATACTGCTTTCCAATGTACTAAAAGTGTTTACATCGCCCCTATGTCAAAACGATGCAGTTCACTGATGCTCAGTCAACGCGACGTTCGATAATCGGCACTCTGTCAATACGATACATTTACTTGATCCCCAGCAGATGGCGACGTTCGATCCCCAAACTACATGCCGACATATGTGTGCTATCTGAGTAGCTGCTAACAATGGCTAACTGCAGGGGCGCAACTTTCACTGGGGACAGGGGGGACATGACGACCCCCCCCACACAAATTGCATTTTTGTCCCCTCCAGTTTTATCATTGCACTGGGATACAAAAAGCGGCATCAGTGTGCTTTAGGATCATGCGGACGCCTCCGAGCGTTCGAATAGGCTGTTTGGCGGTTTCAACCGGCTGGATTTAGGACTGCGCTGACAGGCTGTGTGAAGGCAAAGCTTCTGACCAGCATGGTGCTGCTGTCTGCATCTGCTCTGTGTGTATGTGTTGCGCTTTTTCTTAGAGTTGTAAAAGCAAGCAGAGCAGAAACTGGCTACTCTTTATTTGACTGATGTAGCCGGCAAGGTAACTGCTGTTTGATTTAACAGTTGTTGTTTTTTATTCCCAGTGCTGAGCTACTAGTGTAACACTAGCTAATGTTTCGTCCCCTCTCGACTGAAGTTCTGTCTGAAGAGAATGAACTAGCTAGCTAGTAGCTACCACAGCCAGTTCAGCTCTAGCCTCTAGCTAAATGTCAGATAGCAGTATCTAACAGCTGTTGTGTGTATGGAAATGTTTTGTAGCCTTTTTGTCCCGTTTCAACAGAGCTAGCCAAAAGTTTGCTTATGTTAGCTAGCTAGCTCACTAACTTTAGGTATTATTTTTGCCTCAATCACAAGCGGCCAAACGATTGAAGACCGATATTCAGACGTTTTCTGACAGCGCAATGTGAGTTTATCGGAATCAGTATAGCAATGTAACGTTATTGATCTGTCAGTTTCCCTAGCTAATTCCCTACTATTCACACTGACAAGGTACAGTGGGGGAAAAAAGTATTTAGTCAGCCACCAATTGTGCAAGTTCTCCCACTTAAAAAGATGAGAGAGGCCTGTAATTTTCATCAAAGGTACACGTCAACTATGACAGACAAATTGAGGAAAAAAAATCCAGAAAATCCCATTGTAGGATTTTTTATGAATTTATTTGCAAATTATGGTGGAAAATAAGTATTTGGTCACCTACAAACAAGCAAGATTTCTGGCTCTCACAGACCTGTAACAACTTCTTTAAGAGGCTCCTCTGTCCTCCACTCGTTACCTGTATTAATGGCACCTGTTTGAACTTGTTATCAGTATAAAAGACACCTGTCCACAACCTCAAACAGTCACACTCCAAACTCCACTATGGCCAAGACCAAAGAGCTGTCAAAGGACACCAGAAACAAAATTGTAGACCTGCACCAGGCTGGGAAGACTGAATCTGCAATAGGTAAGCAGCTTGGTTTGAAGAAATCAACTGTGGGAGCAATTATTAGGAAATGGAAGACATACAAGACCACTGATAATCTCCCTCGAACTGGGGCTCCACGCAAGATCTCACCCTGTGGGGTCAAAATGATCACAAGAACGGTGAGCAAAAATCCCATAACCACACGGGGGGACCTAGTGAATGACCTGCAGAGAGCTGGGACCAAAGTAACAAAGCCTACCATCAGTAACACACTACGCCGCCAGGGACTCAAATCCTGCAGTGCCAGACGTGTCCCCCTGCTTAAGCCAGTACATGTCCAGGCCCGTCTGAAGTTTGCTAGAGTGCATTTGGATGATCCAGAAGAGGATTGGGAGAATGTCATATGGTCAGATGAAACCAAAATATAACTTTTTGGTAAAAACTCAACTCGTCGTGTTTGGAGGACAAAGAATGCTGAGTTGCATCCAAAGAACACCATACCTACTGTGAAGCATGGGGCTGGAAACATCATGCTTTGGGGCTGTTTTTCTGCAAAGGGACCAGGACGACTGATCCGTGTAAAGGAAAGAATGAATGGGGCCATGTATCGTGAGATTTTGAGTGAAAACCTCCTTCCATCAGCAAGGGCATTGAAGATGAAACGTGGCTGGGTCTTTCAGCATGACAATGATCCCAAACACACCGCCCGGGCAACGAAGGAGTGGCTTCGTAAGAAGCATTTCAAGGTCCTGGAGTGGCCTAGCCAGTCTCCAGATCACAACCCCATAGAAAATCTTTGGAGGGAGTTGAAAGTCTGTGTTGCCCAGCGACAGCCCCAAAACATCACTGCTCTAGAGGAGATCTGCATGGAGGAATGGGACAAAATACCAGCAACAGTGTGTGAAAACCTTGTGAAGACTTACAGAAAACGTTTGACCTGTGTCATTGCCAACAAAGGGTATATAACAAAGTATTGAGAAACTTTTGTTATTGACCAAATACTTATTTTCCACCATAATTTGCTAATAAATTCATTAAAAATCCTACAATGTGATTTTCTGGAAAAAAAATCTCATTTTGTCAGTCGTAGTTGACGTGTACCTATGATGAAAATCCCAGGTATTTCTTAAAGAGGTGGGGTTTCAAATGTCTCCGGAAGGTGGTGAGTGACTCCGCTGTCCTGGCGTCGTGAGGGAGCTTGTTCCACCATTGGGGTGCCAGAGCAGCGAACAGTTTTGACTGGGCTGAGCGGGAACTATGCTTCCGTAGAGGTAGGGGAGCCAGCAGGCCAGAGGTGGATGAACGCAGTGCCCTCGTTTGGGTGTAGGGACTGACAAGAGCCTGAAGGTACGGAGGTGCCGTTCCCCTCACAGCTCCGTAGGCAAGCACCATGGTCTTGTAGCAGATGCGAGCTTCAACTGGAAGCCAGTGGAGTGTGCGGAGGAGCGGGGTGGCGTGAGAGAACTTGGGAAAGTTGAACACCAGACGGGCTGCGGCATTCTGGATGAGTTGTAGGGGTTTAATGGCACAGGCAGAGAGCCCAGCCAACAGCGAGTTGCAGTAATCCAGACGGGAGATGACAAGTGCCTGGATTAGGACTTGTGCCGCTTCCTGTGTAAGGCAGGGTCGTACTCTCCGAATGTTGTAGAGCATGAACCTACAGGATCGGGTCACCGCCTTGATGTTAGCAGAGAACGACAGGGTGTTGTCCAGGGTCACGCCAAGGCTCTTCGCACTCTGGGAGGAGGACACAACGGAGTTGTCAACCGTGATGGCGAGATCATGGAACGGGCAGTCCTTCCCCGGGAGGAAGAGCAGCTCCGTCTTGCCGAGGTTCAGCTTGAGGTGGTGATCCGTCATCCATACTGATATGTCTTTATAGCCTTATTAGACATATGAGTGTCCACAACAGGGAGAAATCGTAGCAGTGTGGCTTGAGATATACAGTGGGGGGGAAAAGTATTTAGTCAGCCACCAATTGTGCAAGTTCTCCCACTTAAGATGAGAGAGGCCTGTAATTTTCATCATAGGTACACGTCAACTATGACAGACAAAATGAGGGAAAAAAATCCAGAAAATCACATTGTAGGATTTTTAATGAATTGATTTGCAAATTATGGTGGAAAATAAGTATTTGGTCAATAACAAAAGTTTCTCAATACTTTGTTATATACCCTTTGTTGGCAATGACACAGGTCAAACGTTTTCTGTAAGTCTTCACAAGGTTTTCACACACTGTTGCTGGTATTTTGGCCCATTCCTCCATGCAAATCTCCTCTAGAGCAGTGATGTTTTGGGGCTGTCGCTGGGGAACACGGACTTTCAACTCCCTCCAAATATTTTCTATGGGGTTGAGATCTGGAGACTGGCTAGGCCACTCCAGGACCTTGAAATGCTTCTTACGAAGCCACTCCTTCATTGCCCGGGCGGTGTGTTTGGGATCATTGTCATGCTGAAAGACCCAGCCACGTTTCATCTTCAATGCCCTTGCTGATGGAAGGAGGTTTTCACTCAAAATCTCACGATACATGGCCCCATTCATTCTTTCCTTTACACGGATCAGTCGTCCTGGTCCCTTTGCAGAAAAACAGCCCCAAAGCATGATGTTTCCAGCCCCATGCTTCACAGTAGGTATGGTGTTCTTTGGATGCAACTCAGCATTCTTTGTCCTCCAAACACGACGAGTTGAGTTTTTACCAAAAAGTTATATTTTGGTTTCATCTGACCATATGACATTCTCCCAATCCTCTTCTGGATCATCTAAATGCACTCTAGCAAACTTCAGACGGGCCTGGACATGTACTGGCTTAAGCAGGGGGACACGCCTGGCACTGCAGGATTTGAGTCCCTGGCGGCGTAGTGTGTTACTGATGGTAGGCTTTGTTACTTTGGTCCCAGCTCTCTGCAGGTCATTCACTAGGTCCCCCCGTGTGGTTCTGGGATTTTTGCTCACCGTTCTTGTGATCATTTTGACCCCACGGGGTGAGATCTTGCGTGGAGCCCCAGATCGAGGGAGATTATCAGTGGTTTTGTATATCTTCCATTTCCTAATAATTGCTCCCACAGTTGATTTCTTCAAACCAAGCTGCTTACCTATTGCAGATTCAGTCTTCCCAGCCTGGTGCAGGTCTACAATTGTGTTTCTGGTGTCCTTTGACAGCTCTTTGGTCTTGGCCATAGTGGAGTTTGGAGTGTGACTGTTTGAGGTTGTGGACAGGTGTCTTTTATACTGATAACAAGTTCAAACAGGTGCCATTAATACAGGTAACGAGTGGAGGACAGAGGAGCCTCTTAAAGAAGAAGTTACAGGTCTGTGAGAGCCAGAAATCTTGCTTGTTTGTAGGTGACCAAATACTTATTTTCCACCATAATTTGCAAATAAATTCATTAAAAATCCTACAATGTGATTTTCTGGATTTTTTTCTCAATTTGTCTGTCATAGTTGACGTGTACCTATGATGAAAATTACAGGCCTCTCTCAATTGGTGGCTGACTAAATACTTTTTTCCCCACTGTACACACGGGATATCTGGGAACCTTATTATAGTTATCATGTGGAGTGTCTTGGGGTAAGAGTTTTTTTATTTTATTACTAAGTCCCTCAGTTGAGCATCTGATGGATATACTACGATTGAAGCTAGATCGACTCTGGGTTTTCTAAAGCTAGCCTGCTTCAGTTAGCTTCACATTTCAGGTCAGGCTCCATCCATACTACGACAGTGGATATTGCTTGTCCGCCTGCTGCTAACTCTAGCAGGTTTGTAACTGCGCGTGCATGATGTCGCACGTGGCTACTCGAATGCCGAACTCTTCATTGAGACAATGCTGAGATTGTGCCTAAATCAAAATGAAAGAAAACGTATCTTGCAAATTCAGCAGGCTATGGTGTGAAATAGGCTTGTTGAAGTGCCGTCTTTATTTTATTACTTACATTTACATTACATTTTAGTCATTTAGCAGACGCTCTTATCCAGAGCGACTTACAGGAGCAATTAGGGTTAAGTGCCTTGCTCAAGGGCACATCGACAGATTTTTCACCTAGTCGGCTCGGGGATTACTTAATGCCGCCTTTGGTGTGCTTATCAATGCACGAGCACCTTTTTTTCCCACTTCTATCAATACAAATAATTGTATTAAGTCATACACAAGTTTTACTGTGATTGAAGTTTCAAATGCATTCTGGCATTACTAAATGTGTAATATGATAGGTATTTTATCATTTTTTAGTAAAAAATAATTGTTTTATTAATAAAATATTTAAATCGGTAATCTTCCTCAAATGCAGGGGATGATGACGCAATCATTGTGAGAGGTAGGAAATCTAATTGAATTGGTCCTCAACTCGCAGCTCAGACACTTCATTCAGGATAAATGGAGTTAGCCTGCCCGGGAGAAGGTTAGTTCTGAAGGATTCGTTGCCATAGAAATGTACCTGGCTAAAAGGTGAGCCACTTTCGTTGTACCGGTTATCCCGAATTGAACTCAGAGTTGACCAAAGTTACCTCACTAACTCCTCAAACCATGTATGTAGTATAGGGCTCAAGGTACGCTTATATTCTCACATGATATAGACTTGTTGTTTGGTGTGCTGGCATGGCCAAAACACTGTCATTGAAATGTAACACTATATTTCCCCTCCAAATTTGTTTTTGTCTATGTTCAATTCATAACCAATATGTCCCCCTCTTTTTATAACACTTTTATAACAGTGGTACCTGTTCCTTTACTTAGGTGATCAAATCTGTAAATAAATGAGAAATCATGTCCTTTTGCTATGTTTACTTTTTATTTGCTTGTTTATCATTTAGAATTAAAATTGGTCTTAGTTTTGTTGGCTTCCTTTGATGTCCTTATGTCCTTGCCACCGATGGGATATAGCCAGCCATTCTTTTCAGATCATTTACGGTAATTTTTCTAAACAAGTCTGCGCTGAGCTTCAAAGGAAATGATCATGAATGGTCATTGCTATCTGGAATCTTTGGGACGTCCCTACCACATTGAAGTTGAACATTAAAATGGGTAGGGGTTAAGGTAAGTGTTGCCATGTTCGCAGTTTTCCTGTAAATTGGGCTACTTTGAAAGCAATGTCGCGGGTGAAAATGTATTGGTTTTTGGGCTACTTCTAAATTGCACCTCGGCCGCCATAGCATTTCTCATATCAAAATATAAATTATTTCACTGTGATCTGCTGCTGCTGACTATCAGGTATTGAGCAGGATGTGAGTGAATGAGTGAGTGAATGGTGGAGAGCCATAGGGGTGTGTGCGTTGAGAGTTCTGGTTGAGAGAGTGCTGCAGCTGTATCGAGGAGACCGAGCAGCACGTGCGCACATCGTGACAACTTTTTACCATTTGTAGGTAGGCTATTTAGATTGGTCATTATAGAGACACCCTTTTTCCATACAACATATTAACGCGCCGGAACTGCTATAACAGCGACAAAGCATTGGAAAACAACTTTAGGTGCACTAGAGCTCTTCAGATAAATTAGCTCAGCGGTGGTTTAAAGTAAACTGCATTCTAATGTCGACTTTTCTTATGGGTAACAGTATCAAGCAAAGAGTTTTACTCATGCTCAGTTCTAGGGTCTGGATCGCTGCGCGAGTGGAAATTTGAAATTAAAGTTATTATGGAACTCCTTCACGTGCTTGTGTTATGGGGGAAAGTCCACACATTTTGCTTCTTAGCCTACCCAGGTCATTAAAAATGATGTTGATATTCCTTCTTAATTTACTCGATAATGTTATTGAAAAAGGGTTTATTGTTGCGCAAATACATTTTGGGCTAGTTTTCAGGCCTTGTGGCAGTTTTCAGGGGTCATTGGGCTTTAAATTATAGCTAGACCTGGCAACCCTGGTTAAGGTTAGGGTGGCCGACGTCCCAAGGATTCCAGATAGCAATGACAAATCATGACTATTTGGTTTGATGTAGCAGTACCGTAGTTCAAAGAGAAGCACGCGTACACTTTTAACTTAGCCACACCCTTTGAGCTATGACGCCACCCAATAACATGCTTTCTCTTCAGTGTAAACGG
>NW_028164666.1:0-24884 GCF_964263955.1 Coregonus lavaretus
GACCTTCCTCAGTAGGCGAGACGATCGGATCCCCGCTCTTTCTCCCAGCTCCTCCAACGACCTATTCCTGTTCCACATCAGATGACCCAGCTTAGTACACCCCACGCCTAACAGGCATGAACGTAGGCTAGCTGAACCCAGAACACGGGACTGGATGGCAGTGTTGTGAAAAAGAGGCTCTTCAAAAAGCCACATCCCTGGTGGCGTGCAGGCCTTACGGGACTTGACCAGAACTCTCCAAGCCTGCATAACAGACTCATAAAATGGAGTCAGGCCAGGCAACTCACCCCCCTCCAGCTTTAAGAGGAAAAGATGCTTGTCTAAGCCCAAACAGCCCGCTCTCCTCATCAATGCGTAGGCTGTGTCAACCCAGCTAGAACCGTCACTGTACAACAGTCTCTGGGCTGCTTGAAGCCGGAAAGCCATGATCCTGGAAGAAATGTCCACCAGGCCTTGCCCACCCTCGTGCAGTGGCAGGTACAGGGCTGAAGCTTTAATCCAATGTTGTCCAGACCAGAAGAAGTTGACAAGGGTCCTCTGAAGCTCTTGTATCAGACCCTTTGGTGGCTGTAAAATCATTAGTCTGTGCCACAGGGTAGAGGCAGCTAGGTTATTAGCTACCAGTACCCTTCCCCTATAAGACAGCTGGGGCAGCACCCATTTCCATCTTGACAGTCTGGCACACACTTTCTCCACTACACCCTCCCAGTTCTTTTTCTGAAAGACATCGGAGCCTAGAAAAACCCCCAAAGTCTTCATCCCATCTCTGCCCCACTGAAGCCCCCCTGGTAACCGTGGAGCGGACCCCATCTGAAGCTGGCCTGCCCACAGCGCTTCACTCTTTCCCCAATTGACTCTAGCTGAGGAGGCCCCCTCATACACCTTTAAGGCGTCTGAGAGAACCTTAACATCCTCATCCCCTGTAATAAAAACTGTCACGTCATCTGCATACGCAGACAGTGCTATCGTGGGACCCTTCATTACACCTGGCACAGAGAAACCAGTAAGCTTCGCTCTTAAAAAGCAAAGCATTGGTTCAATCGCCAGACTGTATAACTGCCCTGAAATTGGGCATCCCTGCCTGATGCCCCTTTGGACAGGGATGGGACAACTCAAACCACCCCCCACCTTCACCATACACGAGGCCCCAGCATACAGTAACTTCATCCAAGACAAAAAAACATCCCCAACCCCAAAGGCTTTCATTGTTTTAAACAAGTACTGGTGGTCCACACGATCAAAAGCCTTCTCCTGATCCAAAGAAAGTAAACCCACATTTACATCAGACAGTTTACAAATGTCCAAAACATCTCTTATTAGAAACAAGTTGTCAACAATAGAGCGATCAGGTACACAGTAGGACTGGTCCTTGTGGACCAACAATCCCAGATACTCTTTCAACCTGTTTGAGAGACATTTAGAAACAATTTTATATTCTGCACACAGCAAAGCAACAGGTCTCCAATTTTTTATGAGAGCCAAATCCCCCTTTTTTGGCAACAGTGAAAGTACCGCACGTTGACAAGATACAGGAAGAGAGCCCTCATGAAAAGATTCACACACCACTTCATAAAAATCCTCCCCAATAGACCCCCAAAAGTGCTTGTAAAACTCAGATGGTAAACCATCAATGCCAGGGGCTCGGCCTGTTGAGAGCTGCATAACTGCTGTGGACAGCTCTTGCAGTGTAATGTCAGAGTCCAATGCGACTCTTTGCTCAGGTCCCAATTGAGGAAGACCGTGTAACAACTGTTCAGTACACAGAGAGTCACAATCCTCCGCCTTATAGAGGGCAGAATAGAAATCCACGGCATGTTGACGCATTTCACTGTCATCCGTGGTCACCTTCCCATCAGGGAGACGAAGGCAGACCATCTGTTTACGTTGCAATGTCGACTGTCCTAGGTTTAAAAAAAAAGCACTAGGAGCATCCATATCCTTGAGGGAAGCGAAACGAGACCTAATCAAGGCACCCTTCACTCTTTCATGCAGAAACGACCTCAATTCATGTTTCTTGTCCTGTAAGTTCATGACTAGTCCGGGGTCATTCTGAGTGAGCAACTTCAATTCAATAGATTTAATGTTCCTCTCAAGGGCCCTGATAGTCTCTTTAACTTCAATTCGAGACAGAGCAGTATACTGTTGACAAAATAATCGTATTTGGGCCTTCCCAACCTCCCACCATTGTCTCAAGGACTCAAAATTCCCTTTTGTAACCCTCCATTTTTCCCAAAACAACAAAAACCTTTCACAAAACATGACATCATGTAACAATTTAACATTAAAATACCAATAAGATGATGACCTTCGTGGACAGGACAAGTGAATATCAACAGTGACAATATGGTGATCAGAGAAACCCACAGGAGTAATGTCACACCTTCCAACCCTACTACAGTATTGCTCAGATACATACAACCTGTCTAACCTTGCTGCACTGACATGACCTTCATTAACTTTTAGCCATGTGTACTGCCTAACTTTTGCATTCCTTACTCTCCACACATCAGAAAGCTCAAACTCAGTTAATAGACCAGACAGACAAATTGCTGACCGCAGGTGAGGTTCTTCAGCGGTGCGATCAACAGTAAAATCCACTGTACAGTTCCAGTCCCCCCCTAAAACCATACACCCCTCTTGGTCACACTGTCTTAAGGTTTCCTTTATTTTATCAAAAACAACAATACGCTCTGTACCCTCATTAGGAGCATAAACATTCAAAAAAACAAACAAAAACCCCATAACATTCACCTTGACCAATAAAACCCGACCCTTGACAATCTCTGTTGTAGATACCACAGTCACCCCTAAGCCTGAAGAAAACAAGATTGCCACCCCAGCACTGAAATTAGTACCATGACTGAGTATATGCTGCCCCTCCCACCACATACCCCAGTCAGCCGCATTTTCCTCATCACTATGTGTCTCCTGTAGGAAAACTACATTAAGCCTTTTCTGTTTTATTACTTCTAATACCCAAGCCCTCTTATTCCTGTCCCTTCCTCCATTAATGTTGAGAGAACCTACCCTTAGTACCTCCATATAGAAAAGACAAAGGAAAAGCAGAAGATACCACAGAGAAACCAGACAAAGAGAATAGAACACCCTATGAGGCATAATCATCATCATTATTTAAATGTTCTCTTAACCTGACCACGTTTCCCACCACTCTTTGCTGCTGCAACAGCAGTAACAAATTTCCTCAAGCGAAACCGCTTCTTCTCACTCAACTGGTCTAACCCCACCGTCTTCTGTAACATCACAGCTGACCTCACAAACTTATCAACATCAAAATAATCTGCCAATTTGACAGATTTCCCAAAAGTCTGATCCAGAAACCCTTTTACCTCCTCTAGATCGTAAATTGAGTCCTCACCAGCTGATACCGTATCAAGAGAGATATCCATATCCATATCCTTCTCCTGATCCTCCTCAACTGAGGCCACAGACCACTGACTCCCCTCTACCACATCCCTTTCAACACTCCCCACTTGCACCCCATCACTCGTACCAGGCATCTCCTCCACTGCCTGGGAGACTAGCCCCACCTGAACCCCATTACTCGTAGTGGGCATCTCCTCCACTACCTGGGAGACTAGCCCCACCTGAACCCCATTACTCTTAGTGGGCATCTCCCCCGCTACCTGGGAGACTAGCCCCACCTGGACCCCATTACTCGTAGTGGGCATCTCCTCCACTACCTGGGAGACTAGCCCCCCCTGTAACCCAGCACTCATTGTGGGCATCTCCTCCACTACCTGGGAGACTAGCCCCCCCTGTACCCCAGCACTCATAGTGGGCATCTCCTCCACTACCTGGGAGATGAGCTCCACATGAACCCTCTCCTGTAACCCATTACTTTTAGTGGGCATCTCCTCCACTACCTGGGAGATTAGCTCCACATGTACCCCCTCCTGTACCACAGCACTCGTACTGGGCACCTCCTCACCAGTCTGAGGAAATGGCCCTTCAGATCCATCCTTACCTTCTACAACAATTTTTTTCTGCTGCATAACATTTCCCTCTGGTACAAGTTGCACCTCTGTGCCCTCAACACGGACAACTTGTTCCTCAGCAACAGATGCGTGTGGCTGTTCTACCACTGTCAGCCCACCTCTTCCTACATCAGTGGGCCCAGGCGTTACGAGGACCACCTGCGCCCCTCCCTCTGCCTTCTCCCTTTTCGGGCAAGCATGTTGCTTATGACCAACATCCCCACACTCAAAACACCGTTGACTACCCGTACTAGCATAAGCCATATACAGTCTATTGTCATACTTGACTTTAAACGATAACTCCAAAGTCTGCTCCGGTGAGTCCAAAAACATAAACACCTGTCGCCGAAACGACATTACCTGTTTCAACGCCGGGTGTTTGCAACCCAATGGGACAACCTTAATTGAACTTGCAAACTTCCCAAAGCGCAATAACTCGCGCTCCAATAGCTCATTTGGAATGAACGGCGGTACATTTGAAATCGTTACCCTTGTTGACGGAGAAAAAAGCGGCGTAACTTGAATAAACATTCCTTTAAGAAGTATGCCATGCTCAACCATACGATCAACAAGGCGCTCTTCTTTAAGAAATACCACCACCGCTTTATTCATCCGTGACGCATAAGCCACATTCTCATATCCTACCTTCTCTCCTACGGCGACCAGAACCTCTTCCACCGTGACAGTAGCTTCAGTAACACACCTAAAGCCGTGTCGAAGTGACAGGGACGGCGTCCCGATTCGGGCCGCCATCCCCACCAAAATCAGGGTAATTTCGACACGAAAAACAATATACTTAATTCTACCACAACAAAAAAAATAGAAATAATAATCTTAATCATGCATAGAAGAAAAAAAGGATATCACCAAGAAAAGGAAAACCCAGGATATCTAACTCTACACAACACTCGCACTTAGCACTCACTCAAACAATTCCCAGCACGCACCAAACACTCCCAGCATGGAGAGAGAGAGAGAGAGAGAGAGAGAGATAGAGAGAGAGAGAGAGAAAGAGAGAGAGAGAGAAAGACAGAGACAGAGAAAGACAGAGAGAGAAAGAGAGAGAGAGAGAAAGAGAGAGAGAGAAAGAGAGAGAAAAAGAGAGCGAGAGAGAGAGAGTGAGAGAAAGCGAGAGAGAGAGCGAGAAAGACAGAGAGAGAGAGAGAGAGAGAGAGAGAGAGAGAGAGAGAGAGAGAGAGAGAGAGAGAGAGAGAGAGAGAGAGAGAGAGAGAGAAAGACAGAGAGACAGAGAGACAGAGGGTAGTTTATCCTTCTACTCTGTCTCTCACCTCTTTTTCTTTATCTCTCTCTCACACCAAAACCAGGTCTTTACAAAGATACACAGTCCCATAGCATCTATCAGGCATGTGAACATCTAACTGGCGCATCTGGAAGGGCCTATACATTTGAGTGTGTGTGTTTGTGTGTGTGTGTGTGTGTTGGCCCTCCACAACTCAGCCCCTTCACACCTTATTAGTGACATTTGTCATTCAGTGGGACAGAGACAGAGGGGAAGAGTGTTGATGTGACACCACAACAATCCTCTCTCCTATGGCTCTCTCTGTCTGCGTCCTAAATGTCACAATTTTCCCAACATAGATAGTGCACTACTTTTGCCCAGGGCCAACACCAAAAGTAGTGCACTATATAGGGAATAGGGTGCCATTTGGGACACAGTCTATGTATGGTTATCAGCAGCATTAGCAGCAGCTCTATCTGCCTGTCAGGATCCATTCCATAATTCAGGAGGAGAGGGGGAGTTCATACGGCCTGACTGAAAGGCAACACAACACACAAATAACAAGCCTCTCTCTCTCTCTCTCTCTCTCTCTCTCGCTCCATCATTCTCTCTTTCTCCCTCTTTCCTCTACTTTCTTCTTTCATCCCCCTCTTCTCTCTTTTCTCTTTATATTGCCCTCTAAACTCCCTCTCTCCCTCTCTGCTCTCTATCCTTCCCCTCTTCTCTCTCTCTCTCTACTCTCTCTCTCTTTTTCTCCTCTCTCTACCTCACCATCTCTCCCTCTCCAAAATGTTCCAAGGGCTTAGTAGCAGAACAGAGAACAGTATTTAGCATTAGGTATGTGTGTGTGTGACCCAGATATTTACAAAGCTTCTAAAATAACTCTTCAACTTCAAGCTGAGTTCCCATTCACCATGTCCCTCTCCTATAGCGCATGATCTTCCACATATATTATTTATAGGGTATTTTCGGACTTTATTGAACAGATAGAGAGGATGACAGTGGGGGAAAGATGGAAAGAGGTTGTGTCAAAGGGCAGTAGGCCGGATTCAGACCTATACCAACACTGTAGATGTGTGGCAGATGCTGCGTCATTACCACTAGACCAGCCAGACTACTCCCACATATATTCTATACATGGCTAACATGACCAAACGCTAATGCTGTGTGTTGAGCAGACGATCAGTTCAAATGTTGAACTGGTATGTGCTTGCAACTTAACCCACTCATTGTGTAGGTACAGGGGTGGCTACGCACACGCACACGCACACGCACACACACACACACACACACACACACACACACACACACACACACACACACACACACACACACACACACACACACACACACACTTGTAATTAGCCGCCGGGGTTAACAGTCCAGATATGGTATTAGTAGTGCTTCCAACTGCAGTGTTGCCATGTAGATGGCTACTGTAATTACTACTAGAGGCTGAGTGGGTGTGTGTGTGTGTGTGTGTGTGTGTGTGTGTGTGTGTGTGTGTGTTGGCCAGAATTGTGCACCACTTAGCCTTGGCATTCCCAATGGCTCTCATAGTGTGTAGAGCCTCCACACACACACACACACACACACACACACACACACACACACACACACACACACACACACACACACACACACACACAGACACACGACACACACACACACACACACACACACAAACCGGTGGTGAGATGTATCCTTCACACAGTATGTAACCCATTTCCGTAGCTGGAAGTGAAGGATGCTAGCTGCCTGCTGTCCGCCCACACACAGCAGACTACAGTGCCTTGTGATGTGCAGAGATGTTCTCTCTCGTATATATGGATACATAGAGGCAGACTCATATTCACACACATGCATGCAAGCAGGTAGTTACACACACACACTTGCATGGATCCACATATACAGTGAAACACACTTACCGTGCTGTACAGATTCACTGTCTCACAAGTACTGTCACCTGCACATACACAAGCACAAACACCCCCACCCACCCACCCACCCACCCACCTATCTATCCATTTATACTGAACAAAAATATAAACGCATCATGCAACAATTTGAAAGATTTTACTGAGTTACAGTTAATTTAAGGAAATCAGTCTATTGAAATACATTTATTAGGCCCTAATCTATGGATTTCACATGACTGGGAATACAGATATGCATCTGTTAGTCACAGACACCTTAAAAAAAGGTATGGGCGTGGATCAGAAAACCAGTCAGTATCTGGTGTGAACACCATTTGCCTCATGCAGCGCGACACATCTCCACGACAATGGGCCTCATGATCTCATCCCGGTATTTCTGTGTATTCAAATTGTCATCGATAAAATGCAAATGTGTTCGTTGTCTGTAGATTATGCCTGCCCATACCATAACCCCACCGCCACCATTGGGCACTCTATTCACAACGTTGACATCAGCAAACCGCTCGCCCACATGACGCCATACGTGGTCTACAGTTGTGAGGCCGGTTGGACGTACTGACAAATTCTCTAACACATCGTTGGAGGCGGCTTATGTTAGAGAAAGTAACATTCAATTCTTTGGCAACAGCTCTGGTGGACATTCCTGCAGTCAGCATGCCAATTGCACTCTCCCTCAAAACTTGGGAAATCTGTGGCATTATGTTGTGTGACAAAACTGCACATTTTAGAGTGGCCTTTTATTGTCCCAAGCACAAGGTGCACCTGTGTAATGATCATGCAGTTTAATCAGCTTCTTGATATGCCACACCTGTCAGGTGGATGGATTATCTTGGCAAAGGAGAAATGCTCACTAACAAGGATGTAAACAAATTTGTGCCCAAAATTATAAATAAATAAGCTTTTTGTGTGCATGGAACATTTCTGGGAACTTTTATTTCAGCTCATGAAACATGGGACCAACACTTTACATATTTTTGTTCAGTGTACATACAATCTAATTTCCAAAGACTGAGATTGCAGAAGTTCCAGTTTTCAGTGCAACTTATGGCTTCAATAAGCCCTATGGCGTGTGTCCAGTCCCTTGCCCACCCCTGTAACACTCAGCCACAGTCCAACACTGTTAATATCAAACCCTTAATGTACTGGGCTCAGAGCTAAAGCCTTAATGAAGTGATACGAGTGGACTGAAGTAGAGCACAGAGACCAGCCTGGAGGGGAAGGTCAAGGGTCAGCTCTGTCTATGGGGTTCTGATGAGGACACTAGGACACAGGGAGACAGACAGTGTATTTGGACTAAGTACTCATACACTTCTACATTTACATTTACATTTAAGTCATTTAGCAGACGCTCTTATCCAGAGCGACTTACAGTTAGTGAATACATCTTATTTTTTTTTTTTATACTGGCCCCCCGTGGGAATCGAACCCACAACCCTGGCGTTGCAAACGCCATGCTCTATCAACTGAGCTACATCCCTGCCGGCCATTCCCTCCCCTACCCTGGACGACGCTGGGCCAATTGTGCACCGCCCATGAGTCTCCCGGTCGCGGCCGGCTGCGACAGAGCCTGGATTCGAACCAGGATCTCTAGTGGCAGGGTCTAAGGCACTGCGATGCAGGAGTAATTTATATTATACTGTAGTGCCTAATACTCATCCACGCATACTGTAGATATGTGAATACATTGCCATATTATGGGAACACACACACATACTGTAACATGCACACTGACGCCACACACACACAGACTCAGACACACAGACTCACATACACACACACACACACACAAACACACACACACACACTCTCACCACATACGCTGCTGCTACTGTCTATTATCTATCCTGTTGCCTAGTCACTTTATCCCTACCTATATGTATATGTACATAGCTACCTCAGTTACCTCGTACCCCTGCACATTGACTCAGTACTGGTACTCCCTGTATATAGTCATGTTATTTTGACTCGTTATTGTTATTTGTTATTCACTGTATATTTATTCCTCGTGTCACTATTTATATATATAAATATATATTTTTTTATCTTTATCTTTAACTCTGCATTGTTGGAAAAGGACCCGTAAGTAAGCATTTCACTGTTAGTCTACACCTGATGTCTACGAATCCTGTGATAAATGCAATTTCATTTGAATGTGTGTCAGTCTGTGTGGGAAGAAAGCTCTGACATTATATTGTATACACACATGCTGCATACTCACTGACACACATACATATGGTATACACTTTCTAAACATAAATGATATGCTGCCCACATTAACTTCAATAGATAAAAAGAAATGCATGCATTATTCCTCCAAAGAAGGTTATAAACACATGAGCAGGAGAAGACACGTGGATACACAGCCACTTATAAACACAACCTCCATTCAAACACCACGTGTGTGAAGCTACGCCAGGTGTGTGTGTGTGTGTGTCTGTAGGTTACTCCAGTCCAGTCTTACCGTGACAGTGGGGATAGCGGTGACCAGAGAGTAGACCAGTACCGGCGGCGCCTTGCTGTCATCCTCGGGTCCGGGGTACGGTTTGGAGAACGTCTTGTCGAAACAGAAGAACCCTTGGACGTGAACGGGGAACGTGTCTGTGTACTCAAAGTAGTACGCCAGGAGAACCGTCCCAGCCATGATCACCAGCTGGAAATAGAACATGGTTCTATGTTTAGAAGAACGGAAGAGAACGGAAGAGAACAGAAGGATAGTAAGGTGGAGTCTGTTTCTGTGAATGAATGGGGATGGAAAACACAAAGAACAGAGGAGGAGGAGATTCCTTTTGGAGCGCGGTGACAGATGCTTCTGGAGTGTGTAGAATGAAAGAGAGAGGACAGAGAGAGAGAGGGAGAGAGAGACAGAGAGACAGAGGAAGCGAGAGAGAGTGAGAGAGTAAGAGTGAGAGAGCGAGAGAGAGCGAGAGAGTGCGAGAGAGAGTGAGAGAGTGAGAGAGAGCGAGAGAGAGAGAGAGAGAGCGAGAGTGAGAGAGCGAGAGGGAGCGAGAGAGTGCGAGAGAGAGTGAGAGAGTGAGAGAGAGCGAGAGAGAGAGAGAGAGAGAGAGAGAGCGAGAGAGTGTGAGAGAGAGAGAGACTGAATCTGAAGGATGAGGGTAAAAGAAAGAAACAGAAAATGAAGAAAGATGCTGCAGTTCTGTAAAGGGGAAAATAAAGAAGTAAAATGACAGTGGAAGAGTGAGAGAAAAAAGAGGCAGAGAGAAAGAGAGAGAGAGAGAGAGAGAAAGAGGTGGGAGGAGCAAGGAGGAGAGCACAAGTGCAAGCATGGGAGGGAGGAAAAGGGGATGTGTGCAGTGTGTGTGTGAGGCTGTTGTGCTGTCGATCACATGTAGTGTCTGCATGAGTGGCAGTGTGCCGTATACTAGAGTGAGAGGTGATTCACAAAAACACACATGCAGAACACAGTGTGCACAGAATGATACTAAACATGTATTAGCATGTTATCATGAATATGTGAGTGTGTGTGTGTGTGTGAATGTGTATGTGTATGTATGTGTGTGTGTGTGTGTGTGTGTGTGTGTGTGTGTGTGTGTGTGTGTGTGTGTGTGTGTGTGTGTGTGGGTTTGAGAAACACTAGACATGTGCATGTGTAAATGAATTGTACACATTCATTGACTGTGTTTCTTGTCTGTGTGTGTGGGTGTGTAGCCATAGACTGTATATAACGATACATCCATATTGTGCTGTGGAACTTCCTCTCTTTTGCTGTCCATCTGTGGGAGGTAAAGCTCTTTGGACTGTGGGTCCCCCGTGTATCATTATGGGTGTGTGTGTGTGTGTTGTGGGGGTGACATACTTCTGCTACAACCGCACACCCCTGCAGGCCTCCAACCATTGTGTCAAGAGCAAAGTCATTGGGGACAACTCACACACACACACACACACACACACACACACACACAGGCAAAGCGTCTAACAGCAGTCAGAAACAGTAGTTTATTTATAGACACACACATCAAGCTACGTGCATCCCCTCCTCCTCTCCATATGTAACTCTGGGATGCACACAGCATTCTGAACATTGAACATCCCTCTTTCTCTCTACAGCCATCTGAAAGCCTGAGGGAGACAGGGAGGGAGGGCGAGGAAAGGCAAATATCTGAGGATGGATGATTTTAAATGGGGGGTAGAAGCTGTTCAGGGTCCTGTTGGTTCCAGACTTAGTGCATCGGTACAGCTTGCCGTGCGGTAGCAGAGAGAACAGTCTATGACTTGGGTGACTGAAGTCTTTTTTTAGGGACTTTATCTGACACCGCCTAGTATAGAGGTCCTGGATGGCAGGGAGCTCGGCCCCAATGGTTAGATTATACATTATGTACCAAAAAATACACAAAATAGCACAATTGGTCAGGAAACATTCTGTCATCGACCACAGCAAAGCGTTCAACACCATAGTGCCCTCAAGGCTCATCACTAAGCTCAGGACCCTGGGACTGAACACCTCCCTCTGCAACTGGATCCTGATTTTCTGACAGCAACAACACATCCGCCACGCTGACCCTCAACACAGGGGCCTCTTAGGGGTTCATGCTTAGTCCCCGCCTGTACTCCCTGTACACCCATAACTGCATGGCCGCGCATGACTCAAACACCATCATTAAGTTTGCTGACGACACAAAGTTGGTAGGCCTGATCACCGATGACGATGAGACAGCCTATAGGCAGAAGGTCTATAGGCTGTCTCAACAACCTCTCCCTCAATGTCAGCAAGACAAAGGAGCTTATTGTGGATTACAGGAAATGGAGGGCTGCACACACCCCCATCCATATCGACGGGGCTGTAGTGGAGCAGGTCAAGAGCTTCAAGTTCCTCGGCGTCCACATGGTGAATTAACATGGTCCACACACACCAACACAGTCGTGAAGGGGGCACGACAACACCTCTCCTCCCTCAGGAGGCTGAAAAGATTTGGCATGGGCCCTCAGATCCTCAAAAAGTTGTACATCTGCACCATTGAGAGCATCTTGACTGGCTGCTTCACCGCTTGGTATGGTAACTGCTCGACATTCGACCGCAAGGCGGTACAGAGGGTAGTGTGCACGGCCCAGTACATCACTGGGGCCGAGCTCCCTGTCATCCATAACCACCAGGCGGTACAGAGGGTAGTGTGCACGGCCCAGTACATCACTGGGGCCGAGCTCCCTGTCATCCATAACCACCAGGTGGTACAGAGGGTAGTGTGCACGGCCCAGTACATCACTGGGGCCGAGCTCCCTGTCATCCATAACCACCAGGCGGTACAGAGGGTAGTGTGCACGGCCCAGTACATCACTGGGGCCGAGCTCCCTGTCATCCATAACCACCAGGCGGTGTCAGAGGGAGGCCCCATAAATGGTGAAAGACTCCAGCCACCCAAGTCACAGTCTGTTCCTTCTGCTACTGCACGGCAAGCAGTAACGGAACTCCAAGTCTGGGACCAAAAGGCTCCTGAACCGCTTCTACCCCGAAGCCATAAGACTGCTGAACAGTTAATTAAATGGCTACCTGAACTTTCTGCTTTTCCCCCCCTACCTACATGTACATAGTACTTCAATCAATCAATCATCAAAAAGTAAAGGTGTCTGAATACTTTCCGAATGCACTGCATTACCTCAATCAATCACCCCAACTACCACGTACCCCAGTACACTGACTCGGTACTCCTTGTATACAGCCAGTATAGAGCCTCGTTATTGTTATTTTATTGGTTTGCTATTTTTCTTTTTATCTATTTGTTAATTTTCTTACTTTTGAACTGCATTGTTGGGAAAGGGCTCATAAGTAAGCATTTCACGGTTAAGTCTACACTTGTATTCGGCGCACATAACAAATACAATTAGATTTGAACAGCATTCTCACATAGGTGTTCCTCTTGTCCAGGTGGGAGAGGGCAGTGTGGAGTGCAATATAGATTGTGTCATCTATGGATCTGTTGGGGCGACATGCGAATTGGAGTGGATCCAGGGTGTCTGGGATGATGGTGTTGATGTGAGCCATGACCAGCCTTTCAAAGCATTTCATGGCTATGGGGTGATAGTCATTTAGACAGCTTGCCTTTTTGTTCTTGGGCACAGGGACTATGGTGGTCTGCTTGAAACCTGTAGATGTAGGTATTACAAACTGGGTCAGGGAGAGATTGAAAATGTCAGTGAAGACACTTGCCAGCTGGTCAGCGCATGCTCTGTCTGGCCCACGGCCTTGTGAATGTTAACCTGTTTAAAGGTCTTACTCACATAGGTTACGGAACAGCTGGTGCTCTCATGCATGGTTCAGTGTTGCTTGCCACCGTAGTAGGATTCGATCTTAGTCCTGTATTGACACTTTGCCTGTTTGATGGCTCGTCGGAGGTCTGTCACTTTTCAAGAACTCCTGCACCTAACTTTTTCCCTCAGGGAAATATCTCTCACTTTGATACGACCTCCCTCTTTCAGACATGATCTAAGCGTCCTATGTTACAAGTGCTATTACTGAAAATTTCACAGACTGACACTTTAAGACAGTTTCTAAGAGGTGTCCTCTGTTTGGTAACGTGTGTTTCTAGAACCTTTTCTCTGTACTTAACCTGTGTACTAACACCATCAGTATCTGTCTCCTCCTCTCAGCGGGGTGTTCACCTTGGACAGACAGAGACACATCAACCTCTCCAGCTTCCTCTCCTCCTATTGTCCCCATTCAGTCCACAGAGCATCCCACACACTGCAGCCTCCCAGTCTCTATAGACTAACACTGGAACACTCTCCCTTACATTGAAGACCATAGAGTCCTTGGGAGATTCTAACACCACCAGATACAACTGTCTACTGTTTAAACTCCTGTAGGACTGTTCTTGTCTCAGGGATCACTGTAACACTACATACCATTAATCATCTCACTGATTTGTTAATGTGGCCCAAATTGTCCTCTAACATGTTCCTAGATTTTCTCAAAAACAAGACTGCCGACACATTCGTTACATTTACGTAACTAAAAGCAGAATTATATTATACAGAACGCTTCAAACACATATCCCTAACTGCTGACGGCGTTGTTCAAAATGTATCTCATGGCACCATTCGCGGGAAAAATTTACTTGGCAGTCTTATAAAAGGAATATTTATTTCAAGCTAATTGCGCTTATACAAGCTGACTCCAAGCTAGAGGAGGCATACTCGCATGCCGGCTAACATTAACACACAGGCAGTCATAATGTTTGTTACAGGCAGCTAGCCTTTGGTTATGGCAGCCATTTTGACTTAGCCAATGGCCAAACAAAGCAGCGGTGCTTCAGTGATGCTTCAAATGAACTATTCCTACTAGTGAAACTGAATGAAGTGGCCTGGCTGGTCTGGTGGTATTGCACACGTCTACATTGTCGGCATGGATTGAAATCCAGCCTACTGCCCTTTGATACAACCTTTCTCTCTTTCCCCACTGGCATCCTCTGTCACCTTCTGTTCAATAAAATCAAAAAATCCCTTTATTTTTAATTTAAGATCTTAAAGTGTCTCTCTTAATGTTGTGGGTAAATAAATAAATGAATAAATAAGTAAGTACGCAGATACAATAAGACAGCCCCTGTGAGTCAGTGACTGAATCCCAAATGGCACCCTATTCCCTACATAGTGCACTACTTTTGACAAGAGCTCTATGGGCCCAGGTCAAAAGTAGGGCACTATGTGGGATAGGATGCAATTTGGGACGCAACCAGTTAGAAGTTAGTGTTGTGTTTGCTTAGCATAGCTAATTTCCCTGGGGGTTAGACACTGTGAGGCTTGTACATAAGTGTTGACATTAGACGCTGTCACAAGTGCTACATGTCTCCCCTAGCTTCAGCAGGACACCAGATGGCAGAAGAGTCACCCGTAAAGTCAAACGTGTGTGTATATCACTGTGTGTGTGTGTGTTAAGATGACAGCAGCACCCTATGGAGATGAGTACTGTGGTGGGTGAGCAGTAAGTGGAGAAACATTGGAAACCAGTTACTTTGTTGTGCATGGATTATAAAATAAAACGTCTCCACGGAAAGAAAGACAGAGAGAGAGAGAGTGAGAGAGGGAGCGAGAGAGGGAGCGAGAGAGAGAGAGAGAGAGAGAGAGAGAGAGAGAGAGAGAGAGAGAGAGAGAGAGAGAGAGAGAGAGAGAGAGAGAGAGAGAGAGAGAGAGACCCCAGGACAGCAACACAATTAGACCCAACCAAATCATGAGAAAACAAAAAGATAATTACTTGAAGAATGAAAGAAAGAATTCACACAAAAACTGGGGAGCTATTTGGCCCTAAACAGAGAGTACACAGTGGCAGAATACCTGACCACCGTGACTGACCCAAAATTAAGGACATCTTTGACTATGTACAGACTCAGTGAGCATAGCCTTGCTATTGAGAGAGGCCGCCGTAGGCAGACCTGGCTCTCAAGAGAAGACAGTATATGTGCACACTGCACACAAAATGAGCTGCACTTCCTAACTTCCTGCCAAATGTATGACCATATTAGAGACACATACTTCCATCAGATTACACAGTCTCACAAAGAATTCGAAAACAAATCCCATTTGGATATACTCCTATATCTAGTGGGTAAAATACCACAGTGTGCCATCACAGCTGCAAGATTTGTGACCTGTTGTCACAAGAAAAGGGCAACCAGTGAAGAACAAACACCATTGTAAATACAACCCATATTTATGTTGATTTATTTTCCTTTTTGTACTTTAACTATTTGCACATTATAGACATAATATGACATTTGAAATGTCTTTATTGTAATGTTTACTGTAAATGTTTTAAATTGTTTATTTCACTTTTGTTTATTATCCATTTCACTTGCTTTGGCAATGTAAACATATGTTTCCCATGCCAATAAAGCCCTTAAATTGAATTAAATTGAATTGAGAGAAAGAGAGAGAGAGAGAGAGAGAGAGAGAGAGAGAGAGAGAGAGAGAGAGAGAGAGAGAGAGAGAGAGAGAGAGAGAGAGAGAGAGAGGGAGAGAACTAGATAGAGAGAGAGACAGATTATGTGTTTAGATGTGTATGTAATAATATTTAATTGAACTACAGCATTCATCCAGGCTTTTGAAAAATGTATCTAAAGAGTTTGGGAATCCCTGAAAAGAGTATTCTCTGATGCTGGATACTGTTCCTTCTATTTGAAAAACATATTTCTTGCTCTTGCACAGCTTTCACATTACTTCAGATAGTCTGACATCACAAGGGAAGGATCAAGGATCCTACAAAGCCCTGCACCTCTCCCCCTCCTCTCCTCCCGTCTCCCCCCCGTCTCCTCTCCTCTCCTCCCCTCCCTTTTCCTCTCCTCTGCTATCCACCTCTCCTTCCCTCTTCTCCTCCTCTCCTCCCGTCTCCTCCTGTCTCCTCCCCTCCCTTCTCCTCTCCTCTGCTATCCACCTCTGCTCTCCTCTTCTCCTCTCCTCCTCTCCTCCCTTCTCCTCTCCTCTGCTATCCACCTCTCCTCTCCTCTTCTCCTCTCCTCCTCCTCTCCTCCCCTCTCCTCTCCTCTGCTATTCACCACAGCCAAACCTTCAAGTGTGACTCTCACACTCTGACAGATGATTAGAAGACCCAGACCTAAATCTCTGCCGCTGCCTGGGTCTCCTCGGGCTAGGGAGCGGCAAACAGACACAAACACACACACACACACACACACACACACACACACACACACACACACACACACACACACACACACGCACACACACACACACACACACACACACACACACACACACACACACGTACACTCTTAGATAAAAGGGTTCCAAAAGGGTTCTGCAGCTGTCCCCATAGGAGAACCCTTTTTGGTTCCAGGTAGAATTATTTTGGGTTCCATGTAGAACCCTCTGTGGAAAGGCTTCTACATGGAACCCAAAAGGGTTCTACCTGGAACCAAAAGTGTTTCTTCAAAGGGTTCTCCTATGGGGACAGCCAAATAACACTTTTTGGTTCTAGATAGCACCTTGTTTTCTACTTGCAGTTCTACTTCAAGCACTAAAAGAGCTCAAAACCATCAAAGCATCTCATGTGTTTACATGTGCACGCATGTGTGTGTGTATATATGTGTGTGTGTGTGTATGTGTGTGTGTGTGTGTTTGTGTGTGCATCATGTGAGAGACTTTCTTAGATTACGGGGACTAGTCAACAGGGGACTTTTATTGAGATAGATAAGCTGCTTGATAGAAATGAATGGATGGACAAGAGGGAAGGAAGAAAGTGAGGCTTGAAAGAGATGAGGGAGAAAACCAGAGTAAGGGAAAGAGACAAAACATTTAATGAGTGTTAGGGACATGGAGGAAAGCACTGTATAGGACGCCATAGGGAAATAAAGCACTGTATAGGGCGCCATAGGGAAATAAAGCACTGTATAGGACGCCATAGAGAAATAAAGCACTGTATAGGACGCCATAGGGAAATAAAGCACTGTATAGGACGCCATAGGGAAATAAAGCACTGTATAGGACGCCATAGGGAAATAAAGCACTGTATAGGACGCCATAGGGAAATAAAGCACTGTATAGGGCGCCATAGGGAAATAAAGCACTGTATAGGACGCCATAGGGAAATAAAGCACTGTATAGGACGCCATAGGGAAATAAAGCACTGTATAGGACGCCATAGGGAAATAAAGCACTGTATAGGACGCCATAGAGAAATAAAGCACTGTATAGGACGCCATAGGGAAATAAAGCACTGTATAGGACGCCATAGAGAAATAAAGCACTGTATAGGACGCCATAGGGAAATAAAGCACTGTATAGGACGCCATAGGGAAATAAAGCACTGTATAGGACGCCGCAGTGCTAAATTTGTAAATTGGGAGGTTCCGGAACAAAATGTGAGCCGAAAGGGGGATGACCGGGGGGGGCTCTGAGGTACCAGAACGCATGAAAAAAAATAAACACCTTTATAATAAAGCATTGCATGTATTATCAACACATTTACATAGTGGCATAGAGCAGTAGAGTAGAGGCGCTTGCAGAAGTTGCACACATTTTCTAAGCCTAGGGTCTGGGGAAAATGTTGCATTTCTACATCATTTTAGATGAGACTTTAGCAGAATCTTTTTTAATACCTCACAAATGATCGAAATGTCAGGCTACTTTGACACTGACAAACTGAGAATCTGAGATCAATAAAAACGACCCTGTCTTGAATCCATCAATAGCCTAGGCCTAGGTGTGTGGAGACACATTGTAGGCTACAATATGAGGAGGAAATTATAGTCCTAAAAAAGCTTTCCAGTTTCAATGACTCACCTGGTGATGGCCTATGTGCTCGTGCCAAAAGCCTAGCTTTCTGTGAAGACGTCTATATTGGTCTGCTAATACAGGACTAGTAAAGGCCCAGTGCACTACTTTTGTGAAAACATTGGTTTGAGTGTTTACCAGCATTTGTAACTTGACTCTGATAATTATCTGTACAAGACAGTTAATCTGATAATACTTGTGGAATATAAAAATACTTGCTTGATATATGATTTCCAGTTTCTTGAAATATTTTGCAAATGAAACTTATTTCTATGTGAAAACTGAAATGGTCTATTCATTTATTTTCCATTTTAGTCGACTCGCTTATCCAGAGCAACTTACAGTAGTGAGTGCATACATTTTCATACTTTTTCGTACTGGTCCCCCGTGGGAATTTAACCCACAACCCTAGCATTGCAAGCACCATGCTCTACAAACTGAGCCACATCATCACATCATCACAACCACTTGATGTCTCAATGTACTCAATTACTGTATTGTGCATTATTTTTCTTCATGGTGATGGAAAGTCTACAGGTACAAACCTAGATGACCAGCCTATGTACAATACAGTAATGTACATTTACATTAATTGGTTTGTAAGGATGGTAAATTAATACTGCACAAAAAAGTGGTTGTTTTCCATGTTATTTGATCAAGAAAAACATTTAATTTGATGTGGATGTTTTGTGTCTTTGCCCATAACTTTGCACCTTTTGATGTAAATGTTTGAGGACAGGGTTTTGTTCTTTCTGGATTCCATTAGAATGACAATTCCAACTATTGAATCCTGCAAGATACTGTTCTTAACTATAACCAGAGATGCTTAAAACAATTTTTGCCCACGCTACAGACGTCTATATCGGTCTGCTAATACTAGTAAAGGCCCAGTGCACTACTTTTTTTAAATGTATTTTTGTACCTTTTTCAGGGGGTGCTGCATCACCCTCAGCACGTCTACATCCTGCGGCTATGCTATTGATCCTCTGTGGCTAAATTATAGGCCTACTCCTGGTGTAGTATTCTGACTGATATCATTTATTTCTGAACAGACAGCAGTAATTATATAACTTTGGCAAATGTATTTACATTTATCAGGGTTGCTGCGGCAACTCCATCACCCTTCCTATGATTCTATAAGGAAATAAATGATGAAGTGCAACGCTGGAGAGATGATTTGCAGGCTCCTGTCTATCAGAGCAGAGAGAGGGAGAGAGATCATAGAAAGTGAATCTCATTCTAGTTCCGTGAGAGATACAGGCGCGCTTCTCTCTCTCACCACAGCAATGGCCACGCGTTGGTCTACAGGCTACAATGTTGCGCAAACCATAAACCCGGGCCGGCCCAACACAAATACATTCTTAGAATATCAGGCACATTTTCACATTACATTTTTAGGGGGCAGGAGAATAACAGAGGAGCCAACTTGAATTAACTCTGATTCTATTCACATTTTTACATTGCAAACTAGAAAATTATTTTTCATGCCGACAGAGGTAACAGATCCTCGCAAATGGATTCCGGAACAAAACAGTCCAAAACTGAGAGGTGCAGGATCCTGTTCCGGGAGGAACCGGCTCAAATTAAGCACTGGAGAGAGGAGGGGGGAAGAGAGGAACAGAGAGTGAGAGAGGGGTAGAGACAGACAGAGAGAGAGTAGAGGGAGGGTGAGGAGCAGGAGGGGGAGATAGAGAAAGAGAGAAAGGAGAGAGATAGAGAGAAGCATGGTGATTGTGAAGGATCAAAGCATTAGCATGCATACATCTTTTGGCGCCCACACACTCCTCAACACCCTCCTTCAGTTCTCTTCTTCTTCTTCTTTGTTTCGCTCATTACCCATCATTCTTTCCTAATCCATGTTTTTCTTACATTTGAATGTCCTCTTCAGACTCCTATCTGTCAAATCCTTTCCTACATATTTCTACTCTCTCAATTCAATTCAATTCAAAGGGCTTTATCGGCATGGGAAACATATATTTACATTGCCAATGCAAATGGAATAGACAATAAACAAAAGGGAAATGAACAATCAAAAATATACAGTAAACATTACACTCACAAAAGTTCCAAAGGAATAGAGACATTTCAGATGCCATATTATGGCTATATACAGTGTTGTAACAATGTGCAAATAGTTAAAGTACAAAAGGGAAAATAAATAAACAGAAATATGTGTTGTATTTACAGTGGTGTTTGTTCTTCACTGGTTGCCCTTTTCTTATGGCAAGAGGTCACAAATCTTGCTGCTGTGATGGCACACTGTGGTATTTTACCCAATAGATATGGGAGTTTATCAACATTTGCAGGTCTGTGTAATCTGAGGGAAATATGTGTGCAACTCAGTTTCCACCTCAATTGTGGGCAGTGTGCACATAGCCTGACGTCTCTTGAGAGCCAGGTCTGCCTACGGCGGCCTCTCTCAATAGCAAGGCTATGCTCACGGAGTCTGTACATAGTCAAAGCTTTCCTTAATTTTGGGTCAGTCACAGTGGTCAGGTATTCTGCCACTGTGTACTCTCTGTTTAGGGCCAAATAGCATTCTAGTTTGCTCTGTTTTTTTGTAAATTCTTTCCAATGTGTCAAGTAATTATCTTTTCGTTTTCTCATGATTTGGTTAGGTCTAATTGTGTTGCTGTCCTGGGGCTCTGTGGGGTCTGTTTGTGTTTGTGAACAGAGCCCCAGGACCACCTTGCTTAGGGGACTCTTCTCCAGGTTCATCTCTCTATAGGTGATGGCTTTGTTATGGAAGGTTTGGGAATTGCTTCCTTTTCTGGATTTTGATCATTAGCGGGTATCGGCCTAATTCTGCTCTGCATGCATCATTTTGTGTTTTTTGTTGTACACTGAGGATATTTTTGCAGAATTCTGCATTCAGAATCTCAATTTGGTGTTTGTCCCATTTTGTGAATTGTTGGTTGGTGAGCGGACCCCAGACCTCACAACTATAAAGGGAAATGGGTTCTTTAACTGATTCAAGTATTTTTTGCCAGATCCTAATTGGTATGTCGAATTTTATGTTGCTTTTGATGGCATAGAAGGCCCTTCTTGCCTTGTCTCTCAGATGGTTCACAGCTTTGTGGAATTTACCTGTGGTGCTAATGTTAAGGCCGGGTATGTATAGTTTTTTGTGTGCTCTAGGGCAACGGTGTCTAGACGGAATTTGTATTTGTGGTCCTGGCAACTGCACCTTTTTTGGAACTTTTTTGTCTTACTGAGATGTACTGTCAGGGCCCAGGTCTGACAGAATCTGTGCAGAAGATCTAGGTGCTGCTGTAGGCCCTCCTTGGTTGGGGACAGAAGCACCAGATCATCAGAAAACATTAGACATTTGACTTCAGATTCTACAAGGGTGAGGCCGGGTACTGCAGACTGTTCTAGTGCCCTCGCCAATTCGTTGATATACACTACATGACCAAAAGTATGTGGACACCTGATCATCAAACATCTCATTCCAAAATGATGGGAATTAATATGGAGTTGGTCCCCCCTTTGCTGCTATAACAGCGTCTACTCTTATGGGAAGGCTTTCCACTAGATGTTGGAACATTGCTGTAGGGACTTGTTTCCATTCAGCCACAAGAGCATTAGTGAGGTCGGACACTGATGTTGGGCGATTAGGTGTTCGATGGGGTTGAGGTCAGGGCTCTGTGCAGGCCAGTCAAGTTCTTCCACACCGATCTCGACAAACCATTTCTGTTTGGACCTCGCTTTGTGTATGGGGCATTGTCATGCTGAAACAGGAAAGGGCCTTCCCCAAACTGTTGTCGCAAAGTTGGCAGCACAGAATCATCTAGAATGTCATTGTATGCTGTAGCATTAAGATTTCCCTTCACTGGAACTAAGGGGCCTAGCCCGAACCATGAAAAACAGCCCCAGACCATTATTCCTCCTCCACCAAACTTTACAGTTGCCACTATCCATTGGGGCAGGTAGCGTTCTCCTGGCATCCGCCAAACCCAGATTCGTCCGTCGGACTGCCAGATGGTGAAGGGTGATTAATCACTCCAGAGAACGTGTTTCCACTGCTCCAGAGTCCAATGGCGGCGAGCTTTACACTACTCCAGCCGACGCTTGGCATTGCGCACAGTGATATTAGTCGTGTGTGCGGCTGCTCTGCCATGGAAACCCATTTAATTAAGCTCCCGACTAACAGTTCTTGTGCTGACGTTGCTTCCAGAGGCAGTTTGGAACTCGGTAGTGAGTGTTGCAACCCTACAGGCGATTTTCTCGCGCTACGCGCTTCAGAACTTGCTGGTCCCGTTCTTTGAGCTTGTGTGGCCTACCAATTCGCTGCTGAGCCATTGTTGCTCCTAGATATTTCCACTTCAGCACTTACAGTTGACCGGGGCAGCTCTAACAGGGCAGAAATCAGACGAACTGACTTGTTGGAAAGGTGGCATCTTATGACGGTGCCACGTTGAAAGTCACTGAGCTCTTCAGTAAGGCCATTCTACTGCCAATGTTTGTCTATGGAGATGGCATGGGTGTGAGCTCGATTTTGTACACCTGTCAGCAACGGGTGTGGCTGAAATAGCCGAATCCACTAATTTGAAGTGCTGTCCACATACTTTTGTATATATATTGTATATGTTGAAGAGGGTGGGGCTCAAGCTGCATCTCTGTCTCTACCCACAGCCCCGTGGAAAGAAATTTACCAATTTTAACAGCACACTTGTTGTTTATGTACATGGATTTTATAATGTTGAATGTTTTTCCCCCAACACCGCTTTCCATCAAGTTGTATAGCAGACCCTCATGCCAAATTGAGTCAAAAGCTTTTTTGAAATCAACAAAGCATGAGAAGACTTTGCCTTTGTTTTGTTTTGTTTGTTTGTCAATTAGGGTGTGCAGGGTGAATTCGTGGTCTGTCGTATGGTAATTTGGTAAAAAGCCAATTTGACGTTTGCTCAGTACATCGTTTTCACTGAGGAAATGTACGAGTGTGCCCCGTGTAGCTCAGTTGGTAGAGCATGGCTTTTGCAACGCCAGGGTTGTGGGTTCGATTCCCACGGGGGGCCAGTATGAAAAAAAAAAAGGAATGCACTCACTACCTAACTGTAAGTCACTCTGGATAAGAGCGTCTGCTGAATGACTAAGGATTTTCCCAAGGTTGCTGTTGACGCATATCCCACGGCAGTTATTGGGGTCAAATTTGTCTCTACCTTTGTGGATTGGGGTGATCAGACCTTGGTTCAAAATATTGGGGAAGATGCCAGAGCTGAGGATGATGTTAAAGAGTTTAAGTATAGCCAATTGGAATTTGTGGTCAGTATATTTTATCATTTCATTTAGGATACCATCAACACCACGGGCCTTTTTGGGTTGGAGGGTTTGTATTTTGTCCTGTAGTTCATTCAATGTAATTGGAGAATCCAGTGGGTTCTGGTAGTCTTTAATAGTTGATTCTAACATTTGTATTTGATCATGTATATGTTTTTACTGTTTGTTCTTTATTATAGAGCCAATAAGATTGGAGAAGTGGTTTATCCATACATCTCCATTTTGGATAGATAACTCTTCATGTTCTTGTTTGTTTAGTGTGTTCCAATTTTCCCAGAAGTGGTTCGATTCTATTGATTCTTCAATTACATTGAGCTGATTTCTGACGTGCTGTTCCACTCTCTCTCTCTCTCTCTCTCTCCTCTCTCTCTCTCTCTCTCTCTCTCTCTCTCTCTCCCTCTCTCTCTCTCTCTCTCCTCTCTCTCCCTCTCTCTCCCCTCTCTCTCTCTCTCTCTCTCTGCCCCCCCCCTCTCCCTATTCCTGATATAATGACATCACCTCAGCAGTTTACCCTTAGGTAAAGCTCAGCAACATTGTGTTTAACATGTTTTACAAAGCAGCAGAGGGAATGATCAACTCTGTGCATTGAACGACACATTGGCAAGAAGATAGGGAAATTACACACACAGTCCATGTGTCTCAGCACACTAGTAGGCACATACCGTATGTGTTTCACATATTATTCAAGTCAGTTCCTACATCTAACACAGTCCCCTGCATTTACTCTGTATCCATAACCATTGTGATCCAAGGCATTCTGTTAGATGGGTGCAATAAGACAGTGAGTGTATTTCTGGTATTGTGAAGTCTCTCTCTCTCTCTCTCTCTCTCTCTCTCTCTCTCTCTCTCTCTTTCTCACTTTCTCTCGCTTCTCTCCTCTGTCTCTCCCTCCCTCTCTCTCTCTCCTTCTCTCTCTCCCCCCTTCTCTCTCCCCTCTCTCTCCCCCTCCCTCTCTCTTCCCCCCCATCTCCCAAACCATCCCCTCTCTCTCTTCCCCTCCATCTCCCAAACCATCCCCTCTCTCTCTCTTCCCCCCCATCTCCCAAACCATCCCCTCTCTCTCTTATTAAGAAACAGGTTGGAGCTAAGAAGTGCTCAGGGCTGCATCATTTAGATGATCACTGCAGGTGCTATTCATAGAACCACTCCTCCTTTTCTTCCTCACTACTTTAAAGTCCTCTTTTCCCCCCCCTTACCCCA
>NW_028164665.1:5000-15000 GCF_964263955.1 Coregonus lavaretus
CTGCGGGACCCAGAACCCTCAAAAAAGCCCATTTACCAACAACCGCACGGGCCGAGAGGTTTGCCATCACCCCCGGATCAATCGGACATGTACGGGTGCTTCACGACAGAGAGGGGCCATGGGGACATGAGGTAGCCGAAACCGGGCCTTCCCCTGGGCATGGGAACGGCCAGTAGGTCCCTGGAGGTATGGTCCACTTCGGAGCGTTGGAACCATGGTTCTGAGGGACCCAGAACCCTCAAACATGCCCGATTCCCAATATCCGCACAGGCCGAGAGGTTTGCCATCACCCCCGGATCAATCCGCCATGGAAGTCTATTCTCTGAAAACGAGGTTTTCAAAATCGCGCCGGTACCTGTCTGGCCGACCTGGAACCGAGTGGGGCTACTACGGGAGAGGCCAAATTATCGACATAAGCCCTGCCACCCGCTGGGCCTGTCTGTGCTCCGCCGTTTGGGGGAAAAAACAGCGATTTCGGTTTTGAAAAAACGACTTAAAACGTTAATAATTCAAAAACTAAAAGTCCAATCAGGATGGGGTTTTTTTGGCGCAAAAGGGCACGAATAGACGCACATTTATATATAAATTAATTCGTTTTTGGAAATTTTTTACTATATTTTAATTATGTTAGAAAAGTGAAAAAAAAAAATAGGGGTCAGAACGGTTGATGTTCCTATACGAGTTAAGAAAAACCCTTTTAGGTAATGGAAGTTCATCATAAAAGAGGATAATAGACCAAATTTGGGACCTCTAGCTCATCGGGAAGTATTTTTAAACATTATTTGAAAAAATCGGAAAAATCGGCCGAAATTGCACTATGTCCCTTCGTGCATGGTAACCCAAATGAGAACCAGGGGGAACGGCTCCTGACTCACACAAGGCCGACATGGGTGCTCTTGGTCGGATTGGGTTGTGGGTCAGACACCCCCACATGGAAGACCGCCGGCGGCCGATGGGAGAACCAGAGACCGACTCCTGGCTCACGGAAGGCCGATTTGGGTGCACTTGGTCGGATTGGGTTGTGGGTCAGACACCCCAACATGGTTGTCCGCCGGCGGACACCAGGAGAACCAGGGACCGACTCCTGCCTCACGGAAGGCCGATTTGATGCACTTTTTTCGGATTGGGGTGGTGGTCAGACACCCCCATATGGAAATCATCCGGTTGACAACAGGAGAACCAGGGACCGACTCCTGCCTCACGGAAGGCCGATTTTGATGCACTTTTCTCGGATTGGGTTGGTGGTCAGACACCCCAACATGGTTGTCCGCCGGCGGACACCAGGAGAACCAGGGACCGACTCCTGGCTCACGGAGGCCGATTTTGATGCACTTTTTTCGGATTGGGGTGGTGGTCAGACACCCCCATATGGAAATCATCCGGTTGACAACAGGAGAACCAGGGACCGACTCCTGGCTCCCGGAAGGCCGATTTTGATGCACTTTTTTCGGATTGGGTTGGTGGTCAGACACCCCCATATGGAAACCATCCGGTTGACACTATGAGAACCAGGGACCGACTCCTGGCTCCCGGAAGGCCGATTTTGATGCACTTTTTTCGGATTGGGTTGGTGGTCAGACACCCCCATATGGAAACCATCCGGTTGACACTATGAGAACCAGGGACCGACTCCTGGCTCCCGGAAGGCCGATTTTGATGCACTTTTTTCGGATTGGGTTGGTGGTCAGACACCCCCATATGGAAACCATCCGGTTGACACTATGAGAACCAGGGACCGACTCCTGGCTCCCGGAAGGCCGATTTTGATGCACTTTTCTCGGATTGGGTTGGTGGTCAGACACCCCCATATGGAAACCATCCGGTTGACACTATGAGAACCAGGGACCGACTCCTGGCTCCCGGAAGGCCGATTTTGATGCACTTTTCTCGGATTGGGTTGGTGGTCAGACACCCCCATATGGAAATCATCCGGTTGACACTATGAGAACCAGGGACCGACTCCTGGCTCCCGGAAGGCCGATTTTGATGCACTTTTCTCGGATTGGGTTGGTGGTCAGACACCCCCATATGGAAATCATCCGGTTGACACTATGAGAACCAGGGACCGACTCCTGGCTCCCGGAAGGCCGATTTTGATGCACTTTTTTCGGATTGGGTTGGTGGTCAGACACCCCCATATGGAAACCATCCGGTTGACACTATGAGAACCAGGGACCGACTCCTGGCTCCCGGAAGGCCGATTTTGATGCACTTTTCTCGGATTGGGTTGGTGGTCAGACACCCCCATATGGAAATCATCCGGTTGACAACAGGAGAACCAGGGACCGACTCCTGGCTCCCGGAAGGCCGATTTTGATGCACTTTTCTCGGATTGGGTTGGTGGTCAGACACCCCCATATGGAAATCATCCGGTTGACAACAGGAGAACCAGGGACCGACTCCTGGCTCCCGGAAGGCCGATTTTGATGCACTTTTCTCGGATTGGGTTGGTGGTCAGACACCCCCATATGGAAATCATCCGGTTGACAACAGGAGAACCAGGGACCGACTCCTGGCTCCCGGAAGGCCGATTTTGATGCACTTTTCTCGGATTGGGTTGGTGGTCAGACACCCCCATATGGAAATCATCCGGTTGACAACAGGAGAACCAGGGACCGACTCCTGGCTCCCGGAAGGCCGATTTTGATGCACTTTTCTCGGATTGGGTTGGTGGTCAGACACCCCCATATGGAAATCATCCGGTTGACATTAGGAGAACCAGGGACCGACTCCTGGCTCCCGGAAGGCCGATTTTGATGCACTTTTCTCGGATTGGGTTGGTGGTCAGACACCCCCATATGGAAATCATCCGGTTGACATTAGGAGAACCAGGGACCGACTCCTGGCTCCCGGAAGGCCGATTTTGATGCACTTTTCTCGGATTGGGTTGGTGGTCAGACACCCCCATATGGAAATCATCCGGTTGACAACAGGAGAACCAGGGACCGACTCCTGGCTCCCGGAAGGCCGATTTTGATGCACTTTTCTCGGATTGGGTTGGTGGTCAGACACCCCCATATGGAAATCATCCGGTTGACAACAGGAGAACCAGGGACCGACTCCTGGCTCCCGGAAGGCCGATTTTGATGCACTTTTCTCGGATTGGGTTGGTGGTCAGACACCCCCATATGGAAATCATCCGGTTGACAACAGGAGAACCAGGGACCGACTCCTGGCTCCCGGAAGGCCGATTTTGATGCACTTTTCTCGGATTGGGTTGGTGGTCAGACACCCCCATATGGAAATCATCCGGTTGACATTAGGAGAACCAGGGACCGACTCCTGGCTCCCGGAAGGCCGATTTTGATGCACTTTTCTCGGATTGGGTTGGTGGTCAGACACCCCCATATGGAAATCATCCGGTTGACATTAGGAGAACCAGGGACCGACTCCTGGCTCCCGGAAGGCCGATTTTGATGCACTTTTCTCGGATTGGGTTGGTGGTCAGACACCCCCATATGGAAATCATCCGGTTGACAACAGGAGAACCAGGGACCGACTCCTGGCTCCCGGAAGGCCGATTTTGATGCACTTTTCTCGGATTGGGTTGGTGGTCAGACACCCCCATATGGAAATCATCCGGTTGACAACAGGAGAACCAGGGACCGACTCCTGGCTCCCGGAAGGCCGATTTTGATGCACTTTTCTCGGATTGGGTTGGTGGTCAGACACCCCCATATGGAAATCATCCGGTTGACATTAGGAGAACCAGGGACCGACTCCTGGCTCCCGGAAGGCCGATTTTGATGCACTTTTCTCGGATTGGGTTGGTGGTCAGACACCCCCATATGGAAATCATCCGGTTGACATTAGGAGAACCAGGGACCGACTCCTGGCTCCCGGAAGGCCGATTTTGATGCACTTTTCTCGGATTGGGTTGGTGGTCAGACACCCCCATATGGAAACCATCCGGTTGACACCAGGAGAACCAGGGACCGACTCCTGGCTCCCGGAAGGCCGATTTTGATGCACTTTTTTCGGATTGGGTTGGTGGTCAGACACCCCCATATGGAAATCATCCGGTTGACATTAGGAGAACCAGGGACCGACTCCTGGCTCCCGGAAGGCCGATTTTGATGCACTTTTCTCGGATTGGGTTGGTGGTCAGACACCCCCATATGGAAATCATCCGGTTGACATTAGGAGAACCAGGGACCGACTCCTGGCTCCCGGAAGGCCGATTTTGATGCACTTTTCTCGGATTGGGTTGGTGGTCAGACACCCCCATATGGAAATCATCCGGTTGACATTAGGAGAACCAGGGACCGACTCCTGGCTCCCGGAAGGCCGATTTTGATGCACTTTTCTCGGATTGGGTTGGTGGTCAGACACCCCCATATGGAAACCATCCGGTTGACACCAGGAGAACCAGGGACCGACTCCTGGCTCCCGGAAGGCCGATTTTGATGCACTTTTCTCGGATTGGGTTGGTGGTCAGACACCCCCATATGGAAATCATCCGGTTGACATTAGGAGAACCAGGGACCGACTCCTGGCTCCCGGAAGGCCGATTTTGATGCACTTTTCTCGGATTGGGTTGGTGGTCAGACACCCCCATATGGTAAACCGCCGGCGGACACTAGGAGAACCAGGGGAGGCTATTACCTCACACATGGGGGTTTTGGGTGCCCTTGGCCGGCTTGGGGGTGACCCCAAGAGTGGGTCCAAGACCCCACACCCGGATCCATCCACAGGGGGGCGCCACATGTCATTTTAAGCCTGATTTCACTAGGGGAACCAGGGGATGATCTTAACTCACAAATGGGGGTTTTGGGTGCCCATGGCCGGCTTGGGGGTGACCCCAAGAAGGGGTCCAAGCACCCCCATCCAGATCCATCCACAGGGGGGCGCCACAGGTCACTTTAGGCCGGATTTCACTATGGGGACCCAGGGGAGGCTGTTCACTCACACATGGGGGTTTTGGGTGCCCATGGTCGGCATGGCTGGCTTGGAGGAGACCCCAAGAAGGGGTCCAAGCACCCCCATCCAGATCCATCCACAGGGGGGCGCCACAGGTCATTTTAGGCCGGATTTCACTATGGGGACCCAGGGGAGGCTGTTCACTCACACATGGGGGTTTTGGGTGCCCATGGTCGGCATGGCTGGCTTGGAGGAGACCCCAAGAAGGGGTCCAAGCACCCCCATCCAGATCCATCCACAGGGGGGCGCCACAGGTCATTTTAGGCCGGATTTCACTATGGGGACCCAGGGGAGGCTGTTCACTCACACATGGGGGTTTTGGGTGCCCATGGTCGGCATGGCTGGCTTGGGGGAGACCCCAAGAAGGGGTCCAAGCACCCACAGCCGAATCCATCCACAGGGGGGCGCCACAGGTCACTTTAGGCCGGATTTCACTAGGGGTACACTGGGGAGGCTGTTCACTCACACATGGGGGTTTTGGGTGCCCTTGGTCGGCATGGCTGGCTTGGAGGAGACCCCAAGAAGGGGTCCAAGCACCCCCACCAAGATCCATCCACAGGGGGGCGCCACAGGTCACTTTAAGCCTGATTTCACTATGGGGACCCAGGGGAGGCTTTTCACTCACACATGGGGGTTTTGGGTGCCCTTGGTCGGCATGGCTGGCTTGGGGGGGACCCCAAGAAGGGGTCCAAGACCCCACAGCCGGATCCATCCACAGGGGGGCGCCACAGGTCATTGTAGGCCGGATTTCACTATGGGGACCCAGGGGAGGCTTTTCACTCACACATGGGGGTTTTGGGTGCCCATGGTCGGCATGGCTGGCTTGGGGGGGACCCCAAGAAGGGGTCCAAGACCCCACAGCCGGATCCATCCACAGGGGGGCGCCACATGTCACTTTAGGCCGGATTTCACTATGGGTACCCAGGGGAGGCTGTTCACTCACACATGGGGGTTTTGGGTGCCCATTGAAGGCATGGCCAGCTTGGGGGGGACCCCAAGAAGGGGTCCAAGCACCCACAGCCGGATCTATCCACAGGGGGGCGCCACATGTCATTTTAAGCCTGATTTCACTATGGGTACCCAGGGGAGGCTGTTCACTCACACATGGGGGTTTGGGGTGCCCATGGTCGGCATGGATGGCTTGGGGGGGACCCCAAGAAGGGGTCCAAGCACCCACAGCCGGATCTATCCACAGGGGGGCGCCACATGTCATTTTAAGCCTGATTTCACTATGGGTACCCAGGGGAGGCTGTTCACTCACACATGGGGGTTTTGGGTGCCCATGGTCGGCATGGCTGGCTTGGAGGAGACCCCAAGAAGGGGTCCAAGCACCCACAGCCGAATCCATCCACAGGGGGGCGCCACAGGTCACTTTATGCCGGATTTCACTATGGGGACACAGGGGAGGCTGTTCACTCACACATGGGGGTTTTGGGTGCCCATGGCCGGCATGGCTGGCTTGGGGGGGACCCCGAGAAGGGGTCCAAGCACCCACAGCCGAATCCATCCACAGGGGGGCGCCACAGGTCACTTTAAGCCTGATTTCACTATGGGTACACTGGGGAGGCTGTTCACTCACACATGGGGGTTTTGGGTGCCCATGGCCGGCATGGCTGGCTTGGGGGGGACCCCGAGAAGGGGTCCAAGCACCCACAGCCGAATCCATCCACAGGGGGGCGCCACAGGTCACTTTAAGCCTGATTTCACTATGGGTACACTGGGGAGGCTGTTCACTCACACATGGGGGTTTTGGGTGCCCATGGTCGGCATGGCTGGCTTGGAGGAGACCCCAAGAAGGGGTCCAAGCACCCCCACCAAGATCCATCCACAGGGGGGCGCCACAGGTCACTTTAAGCCTGATTTCACTATGGGTACACTGGGGAGGCTGTTCACTCACACATGGGGGTTTTGGGTGCCCATGGTCGGCATGGCTGGCTTGGAGGAGACCCCAAGAAGGGGTCCAAGCACCCCCACCAAGATCCATCCACAGGGGGGCGCCACAGGTCACTTTAAGCCTGATTTCACTATGGGTACACTGGGGAGGCTGTTCACTCACACATGGGGGTTTTGGGTGCCCATGGCCGGCATGGCTGGCTTGGGGGAGACCCCAAGAAGGGGTCCAAGCACCCCCACCAAGATCCATCCACAGGGGGGCGCCACAGGTCACTTTAAGCCTGATTTCACTATGGGTACACTGGGGAGGCTGTTCACTCACACATGGGGGTTTTGGGTGCCCATGGTCGGCATGGCTGGCTTGGAGGAGACCCCAAGAAGGGGTCCAAGCACCCCCACCAAGATCCATCCACAGGGGGGCGCCACAGGTCACTTTAAGCCTGATTTCACTATGGGTACACTGGGGAGGCTGTTCACTCACACATGGGGGTTTTGGGTGCCCATGGCCGGCATGGCTGGCTTGGGGGAGACCCCAAGAAGGGGTCCAAGCACCCCCACCAAGATCCATCCACAGGGGGGCGCCACAGGTCACTTTAAGCCTGATTTCACTATGGGTACACTGGGGAGGCTGTTCACTCACACATGGGGGTTTTGGGTGCCCATGGTCGGCATGGCTGGCTTGGAGGAGACCCCAAGAAGGGGTCCAAGCACCCCCACCAAGATCCATCCACAGGGGGGCGCCACAGGTCACTTTAAGCCTGATTTCACTATGGGTACACTGGGGAGGCTGTTCACTCACACATGGGGGTTTTGGGTGCCCATGGTCGGCATGGCTGGCTTGGAGGAGACCCCAAGAAGGGGTCCAAGCACCCCCACCAAGATCCATCCACAGGGGGGCGCCACAGGTCACTTTAAGCCTGATTTCACTATGGGTACACTGGGGAGGCTGTTCACTCACACATGGGGGTTTTGGGTGCCCATGGCCGGCATGGCTGGCTTGGGGGAGACGCCAAGAAGGGGTCCAAGCACCCCCACCAAGATCCATCCACAGGGGGGCGCCACAGGTCACTTTAAGCCTGATTTCACTATGGGTACACTGGGGAGGCTGTTCACTCACACATGGGGGTTTTGGGTGCCCATGGTCGGCATGGCTGGCTTGGAGGAGACCCCAAGAAGGGGTCCAAGCACCCCCACCAAGATCCATCCACAGGGGGGCGCCACAGGTCACTTTAAGCCTGATTTCACTATGGGTACACTGGGGAGGCTGTTCACTCACACATGGGGGTTTTGGGTGCCCATGGCCGGCATGGCTGGCTTGGGGGAGACCCCAAGAAGGGGTCCAAGCACCCCCACCAAGATCCATCCACAGGGGGGCGCCACAGGTCACTTTAAGCCTGATTTCACTATGGGTACACTGGGGAGGCTGTTCACTCACACATGGGGGTTTTGGGTGCCCATGGTCGGCATGGCTGGCTTGGAGGAGACCCCAAGAAGGGGTCCAAGCACCCCCACCAAGATCCATCCACAGGGGGGCGCCACAGGTCACTTTAAGCCTGATTTCACTATGGGTACACTGGGGAGGCTGTTCACTCACACATGGGGGTTTTGGGTGCCCATGGTCGGCATGGCTGGCTTGGAGGAGACCCCAAGAAGGGGTCCAAGCACCCCCACCAAGATCCATCCACAGGGGGGCGCCACAGGTCACTTTAAGCCTGATTTCACTATGGGTACACTGGGGAGGCTGTTCACTCACACATGGGGGTTTTGGGTGCCCATGGCCGGCATGGCTGGCTTGGGGGAGACCCCAAGAAGGGGTCCAAGCACCCCCACCAAGATCCATCCACAGGGGGGCGCCACAGGTCACTTTAAGCCTGATTTCACTATGGGTACACTGGGGAGGCTGTTCACTCACACATGGGGGTTTTGGGTGCCCATGGTCGGCATGGCTGGCTTGGAGGAGACCCCAAGAAGGGGTCCAAGCACCCCCACCAAGATCCATCCACAGGGGGGCGCCACAGGTCACTTTAAGCCTGATTTCACTATGGGTACACTGGGGAGGCTGTTCACTCACACATGGGGGTTTTGGGTGCCCATGGCCGGCATGGCTGGCTTGGGGGAGACCCCAAGAAGGGGTCCAAGCACCCCCACCAAGATCCATCCACAGGGGGGCGCCACAGGTCACTTTAAGCCTGATTTCACTAGGGGGACACTGGGGAGGCTGTTCACTCACACATGGGGGTTTTGGGTGCCCATGGCCGGCATGGCTGGCTTGGGGGAGACCCCAAGAAGGGGTCCAAGCACCCCCACCAAGATCCATCCACAGGGGGGCGCCACAGGTCATTTTCACTAGGAGAACCAGGGGAGGGCTCCTGACTCACACATGGGCATTCTGGGTGCCCATGGCTGGGATGGGTGAGACAGAGTCCAGCCCTCCACACACAAAAGTGATCCAGCAGGCCAGAAGAAAGGGGAGAGAGAGAGAGAGAGAACAAATAATACATGGGCACAGAGCAGCCAGCCTCCATTGGAGCTGCCTGCACAGTGCTGCCCTCCTGTGGGAAAGGTTCACACACACACTCACTCACTCACTCACACAGACACACACAGACAAACCTATTCACTTGGGCCTTCTCCCTCATGCCCTGCTGACATCCATGCAGGCCCACATTGACCTTTGTGACCTCTGGAGCTCCATGCACCTTGTTCTAAACTCCCTGCCTAGTAAAGGGCATCTCCCATGGGCATGAGAGTACAGCTCACTCCCCTGGAGCACCATGCCTCTTTTTAATCACTCTCTCCCTATTAAAACCCTCTCTCCCATGGGCTTGAGAGTACAGCTTACTCCCTTGACCTCCAGAGGTATAGGAGGCCAAAAAAAAAGGGGGACAGAGCAGACAGCCCCCAAAGGGGATGCCTGCTCTGCCCCCCTATGAGACAGGTTCACTCACTCACACAGACACACCTATTCACTTGGGCCTTCTCCCTCATGCCCTGCTGACATCCATGCAGGCCCACATTGACCTTTGTGACCTCTGGAGCTCCATGCCTCTTTTTAAACTCTCTCTTCCCATTAAAAGCCTCTCTCACATGGGCTTGAGAGTACAGCTTACTCCCTTGACCTCCAGAGGTATAGGAGGCCAAAAAAAAAGGGGGACAGAGCAGACAGCCCCCAAAGGGGATGCCTGCT
>NW_028164665.1:25000-26858 GCF_964263955.1 Coregonus lavaretus
AGGTAGCCGAAACCGGGCCTTCCCCTGGGCATGGGAACGGCCAGTAGGTCCCTGGAGGTATGGTCCACTTCGGAGCGTTGGAACCATGGTTCTGAGGGACCCAGAACCCTCAAACATGCCCGATTCCCAATATCCGCACAGGCCGAGAGGTTTGCCATCACCCCCGGATCAATCCGCCATGGAAGTCTATTCTCTGAAAACGAGGTTTTCAAAATCGCGCCGGTACCTGTCTGGCCGACCTGGAACCGAGTGGGGCTACTACGGGAGAGGCCAAATTATCGACATAAGCCCTGCCACCCGCTGGGCCTGTCTGTGCTCCGCCGTTTGGGGAAAAAACAGCGATTTCGGTTTTGAAAAAACGACTTAAAACGTTAATAATTCAAAAACTAAAAGTCCAATCAGGATGGGGTTTTTTTGGCGCAAAAGGGCACGAATAGACGCACATTTATATATAAATTAATTCGTTTTTGGAAATTTTTTACTATATTTTAATTATGTTAGAAAAGTGAAAAAAAAAAATAGGGGTCAGAACGGTTGATGTTCCTATACGAGTTAAGAAAAACCCTTTTAGGTAATGGAAGTTCATCATAAAAGAGGATAATAGACCAAATTTGGGACCTCTAGCTCATCGGGAAGTATTTTTAAACATTATTTGAAAAAATCGGAAAAATCGGCCGAAATTGCACTATGTCCCTTCGTGCATGGTAACCCAAATGAGAACCAGGGGGAACGGCTCCTGACTCACACAAGGCCGACATGGGTGCTCTTGGTCGGATTGGGTTGTGGGTCAGACACCCCCACATGGAAGACCGCCGGCGGCCGATGGGAGAACCAGAGACCGACTCCTGGCTCACGGAAGGCCGATTTGGGTGCACTTGGTCGGATTGGGTTGTGGGTCAGACACCCCAACATGGTTGTCCGCCGGCGGACACCAGGAGAACCAGGGACCGACTCCTGCCTCACGGAAGGCCGATTTGATGCACTTTTTTCGGATTGGGGTGGTGGTCAGACACCCCCATATGGAAATCATCCGGTTGACAACAGGAGAACCAGGGACCGACTCCTGCCTCACGGAAGGCCGATTTTGATGCACTTTTCTCGGATTGGGTTGGTGGTCAGACACCCCAACATGGTTGTCCGCCGGCGGACACCAGGAGAACCAGGGACCGACTCCTGGCTCACGGAGGCCGATTTTGATGCACTTTTTTCGGATTGGGGTGGTGGTCAGACACCCCCATATGGAAATCATCCGGTTGACAACAGGAGAACCAGGGACCGACTCCTGGCTCCCGGAAGGCCGATTTTGATGCACTTTTTTCGGATTGGGTTGGTGGTCAGACACCCCCATATGGAAACCATCCGGTTGACACTATGAGAACCAGGGACCGACTCCTGGCTCCCGGAAGGCCGATTTTGATGCACTTTTTTCGGATTGGGTTGGTGGTCAGACACCCCCATATGGAAACCATCCGGTTGACACTATGAGAACCAGGGACCGACTCCTGGCTCCCGGAAGGCCGATTTTGATGCACTTTTTTCGGATTGGGTTGGTGGTCAGACACCCCCATATGGAAACCATCCGGTTGACACTATGAGAACCAGGGACCGACTCCTGGCTCCCGGAAGGCCGATTTTGATGCACTTTTCTCGGATTGGGTTGGTGGTCAGACACCCCCATATGGAAACCATCCGGTTGACACTATGAGAACCAGGGACCGACTCCTGGCTCCCGGAAGGCCGATTTTGATGCACTTTTCTCGGATTGGGTTGGTGGTCAGACACCCCCATATGGAAATCATCCGGTTGACACTATGAGAACCAGGGACCGACTCCTGGCTCCCGGAAGGCCGATTTTGAT